>NC_133515.1:77427857-77728571 GCF_049354715.1 Callithrix jacchus | reverse complement strand
CCTGGGAACTATACATATGACAAAGATAAAAGTGTAAAAGGAAGAGTACTCAAAAAACTGGTAACTAGTTGAATCTGGAATATGAATGGGAGATTTATTAAGAAGACAAGTTGCAAGTGACAGACTGATTTGGGATCAGAAAGATTTTTAGACTTAAAACATATGGCCAAAACGTAACAATTTTTTTTTCTACCTTCACCAGAAATTTCTTTCCATGGATTTGGTGGGTACATAAATGCAGCATTTTGGATCTGGTCATTTATATCTTCATCCTCATTAAAAGGAAATGTGCCACTGAGGCTCACATAGATGATGACTCCCACTGACCACATATCTAGAGAACGGTTGTAACCTTTGCTCCGGAGAACTTCAGGGGCTAAGTATGCTGGAGTTCCTACCACAGATCTCCTGAATGACTTTTCACCAATGATGCGTGCAAATCCAAAATCACATAGCTTCACCTGGAAATTGAAGGATGATGTTAATTTTGTATTATAGTGTTACATAATTACCTAACTGGTCCCTAAATATGAGACTGTATGTATCATTTAAACATACTTGCCAGCTCTACTGATTACGAGTATTAAAGAATCACAGATAGGGAAATTGTGATTCTTTTCCCAAAAGGCAGACACATTTATAGCCCTGAGATCCTGACTGACACAGTATGAAGAGCTTTCCTAGTGCACATTTCAAAAAATTTTTTGAGTTCTAGCTTCTAGAATACCAAATACCAGACTGGTGTTTTAAGTGTTCTGATTTCTTATGAAATGGAAGGTGCTGATCTCTATCATTTGTCTTGTAAGATCAATCTTCCATCATCTGACAGCAGGGATTGTTTAATTTCTGAACCCTTAGTGGCCTCACAGTGCCTAGACGCATAAAGATCCTCAATGTTTGCTGAATGAATGAAAAATAAATTACAGTATTTAAAAACATTCCTTGTTTTGCTTAATCCTAGAATCTCTTTTCCTAAGGATGCTATAAATTGGCAAATAAATAAAACTGAGGTGTATTAAAGGAAACTTTTAATTTTGGACATCAGTGGAATAATGCTGGAAACTGCCCCAGTGAGTAACAGCAACACTTTTCTATGACTATGGAACAAATTATTTCTAGTTAGATGTTTAGATATGAAAAAAGTTATATGTAAAGAGGTAGCCATAGTCACTACCATATCCTCTTGGGAGAGAGTTCTAGAAGTTGATGAGCTTGGCAGAACTCAGAACACTTATCTTGCTGCCCAGATTCTTCTAGAGGCTCAGATTTGGGGGATTAATGACTGCATCCATGCTGAACAAGCAAATGCTGGGTACTTCCTGGAGGAAATGCTCTGACTTATAAAATGTCTTCAGAAAAGCATTAATATAAATTGAGAGGAAAGAGATTTAGCCTCTAGAAAACAGTGATACAAACAGTGCCCAGAAAACACAGAAGTGAAGTTATATTCAAATGCTGCCATTTCTGGGAAGTGGACCCTGACACATGTTTTTATGAATATTTGCTCAATGTCATTATTGAATCTGGCTGCTGCTTGAGTGTCTTTGAAGAGTATGAGTACTGAGCCTGAAGAAACACAAATGCTTTTTGTTGTTAAATGCCAGATTTCAGCTACCATCTTGATATGGTAAAGATGACTTGAAAGTTTGGCAACTGATTAAAGAAGTGGAACCATGGCTAACAAGCATAATAAAGAGAGTATCAAGTAAATAACATTATTTTCCCTTTGCTCCTCATTGGAACACTGTAGATCACTAAAGTAGAGGTCAGAAAGTGGGAATTTTAATGTTACCTGTAAGAGTGTGCATCTTTTGCCTATACTATTTTAAAGTATCAAGTGAGATAATATATGGAAGCAGTTTATTTAAAACATTGCACTGACTATTAGGCGACCCTTGTGACTTCACAATAATAGGGAATCACTTTTAACCACATAAACATAAAAGAATGAGATTACTTTAATTAAAAGCTGAACTATTTTTAATTTATTTTTTTATTTGAGAAGATAATGAGTTGTATTTACCAAATGAAACAGCTATCTGATGTCCTTAGTCTTGCCATTTGTCCAAATGTACATGTTTCAAATGTACATAAACAATAGTTTGCCAACAGATATTAGAGCTGATTGGAGGACTCATCCATGCCAATCATGGAAAATGGCTGCAGGGCGCTACCACCACCATTTATTTCTCAGGATGGTTTTAAAATTTAGGTTATCCATTTCATAGGTCGTGAAATAAATTTAGTGGATCAAGATGAACACTTGGAAAAAAAAACTCAACTGAATTAAGAAGAATCAAAGAGTGTTACATGTAGCCAGGACACAGAACGATGATGCCATCAAGTGTGGTGATGAGAAATGTTATTCTTATGTAGGTTTTGGTGAAATGTTTGAAATACAATACTCTAAACAGGAAAGGGAGTTGGCTGCCTGCCTCTACCAAATATCTATCTTTCATTTCTCGTAACACCCCATTTGTTTTATTTATGAGTAATTCATCCTAAGTACCAAGGACCAACAGCCAAGGTTGATTCTTGCTCACTTCATTCCCAGCCCCTGGGGAGAGGTGAACTGCAGAATCTATGTGCAGTTATTCCTTCAGTTGTGGTTAAATCTAAAAAGTCTTGAATATAAACAATGTAACAAATAACATCTGAAATTAAATAACCAAATGATTATATATGATTATTAAAAAAATGACATCTGAATTCATTTAGTTATTGATCCTCACTGGTAGTTGCAGGCTAAAAACTATTTCTGTAAGATGGTATGCACTTTGAACCAACAGTACTTAGTACACTGCCTTTTATTATGGGGGTACTTTGAAAATGTTGCCAGAATCATTTAAAAGGCTCTGGAGAATATCTCACCTGAGGAAATGGCTCTGCTGATGCAAGCAGCACATTTTCTGGCTTTAAATCACAGTGCACAATATTCTTAAAATGCAGATTCCTCAAAGCAACAAGTATCTGTTATGAAAAAAGATTTTTTTTTCAATGTCTGGGAAACACAGTTAAACCTCAGTGTGACTCTTTGTATGGTATATTTTGAAAACTCCACTATAGTTCAAGACTTAGCTAAAAGTGTGTCACTCTGCTTCTCAAGGTTAACAATTCCCACAGTCACTCAACATGTAAAAGCACTGTTATTTAGTTATTTTAGTTTTTAGCTGAGTGCAGTGGCTCATGCCTATAATCCCAGCACTTTGGGAGTCCTAGGCAGGTGGACCACTTGAGGACAGCCAAGAGTTTGAGACCAGCCTGGCCAACATGGTACAACCCCATCTCTACTAGAAATACAAAAATTAGCCAGGCGTGGTGGCATGTGCCTGCAATCCTAGCTACTTGGGAGGCTGAGGCATGAGAATCACTTGAACCCAAGAAGCAGAGGTTGCAGTGAGCTGAGAGTACACCACTGTACTGACAAAGTGAGACTCTTGTCCCCAAAAAAAAAAAAAAGTTTTTACTCTCTAGTTTCCAAAGTGGGGGAAAAAAAGAGTTAAAATACCTGTGTGACCATGAATTTAGTAATTCGTTCTGGAAGCCGACTTTTCTCACTGGATAGAATCATTTCCAACATATCTCCATGCAGCTTTTCCATTACTACAAAGACTCGTTCTGGGGTTTCAAACATACATTCCAGGTTTACAATTCCAGGATGGTGCAAATTCTGAAGAGAGGTCGCAGGATATTTATATGACCAACTTAAGCGGAGAAACAGTTTTACTAAGCAAATATTCAGATGTACTATGATTGTCTGAAATACATAGCATAGAAAGAAACAGGCTGAGAGAATTCTTAGGTTTTGATTCTTCAAGTTGTGTACTGGAGAGTAGGCGCATTGAGGGGAGAGAATGTTCTCCTAATTTGATTATATGATCATTTTTGTCCATTACTACTACTCTTCCTTCCTTCTCATTTGAAAAATCTGACACTGCTCTAATTTCATGCTATCCTTGAATAGGCACCAACTGCTCATAAATTTTTAGTCAATTATATAGAAATATTTGGCTCTTAGGGGCTGTATTTGTGCAGGTCTTTGCTTAAGAAAGTTTTATTTCTAAGATAGTTATTTATCTAAGTCTTTATTCTCATATTGTAAAAACAATTTCCTCTTTTTAGGCTCTACATCTCTCTACCATGTTTCTTGATGAAAACTAGGTTACAAGGGTTGGAGATACACAAAGATGAATGCCATACTGTTTATGCTTATAAAAAAGCAATTATCTTCTCTTCTATTGCAGAAAATCCTTCCTCTAAAACAAATTCATCAAGTCAGCCTTGCTTAAACACCTTCAATGGCTCTTTATTTCTGTACATAAATCTAAATTCCTTTGTCTATATTTTGAGATCTTCAATAATCTGGTTTCATTCTTTTGATTTAATCTTAAATATGTTCTACAGAATAAACCAAGTGCTTATTTTTATTCTTTATTCATAAAAATATGGATGGTCCCCAACTTATGATGGTTCGCCTTACAATTTCTCAACTTTACAGTGGTACAAAAGTGGTATCATTCATTCCACATTTTGAATACCTGCACAACCATTCCATTTTTTGAGTATAGTATTCACAAATTACATGATATTCAACACATTAGTGTAAAATAGGCTATGTGTTAGATGATTTTGCCTAACTGTACGCCAATGTAAGTGACTGTGCTTAAAGTAGGCTATGTGGGGCTAAGCTGTGTTCAGTAGGTATTTTTTATCTACTTATTCTCCAACTTAAGAAGGGTTTATGGAAGATAGGACCCCGTCTTAAATTGAGGAGCATCTGTACATTTTTCTTAAGTTTTTTTTCCTTAATATGGCTACTTGAATATGCTAAGGGGACTAACACTTTTTTGGCCTATGTAAGGCTGAGTTCCACCTCTAAAATGTTTTTGAAGCCTTCATTTTAGCCCACATTCTCTCTCTGGGACTACTCCAGTAGTTTCCATTGTCTTATATATATGCAGCAGTACTTATTCCACTATATTGTAATACTGTGTATATTTTACTCCATTGTTTAATAAATTCTGAGGCACAGATTGTTTTAGTTATTTTAGCTCAATATCTGCATTTTCCAAGTAGTAAAATTAAAAATTACAAAATTTTATAGTAGATAAATGAAACTGAAATAACCCATGGTGGGGTGTGACAATGGCAATAAGCAGTGTAAGATTCAGAATATTGTAACTTTTATCAACAGAGGTACGAATGTGGCTGTCTTGCTCTGCCATAGTTGTCCAGCTCTTAAATTGCTTTTCTCCTTTGCCCTCCTTTAAAAACACATGTGGACAAACAAAAATAGAAGTATGCTGTAACATTATTCTCCTCCCTTAAGAAATTCCTCTATTTGTTTAAATTTTCTATTTCTTCTGGAGTATGTTTTAGTAAATTATACTTTCACAGAGAATTTTCTCCAGGTTTCCTGATAAAGATGAGCAAAGTATCATAAGATTCCTTTCCCCACTCCCTGTATTTGTGGTTCTTTCCCTAAGATCATTTTGTATTTTCTTCTTTGCTTAGGTTGGCCATTTTACTTTTACATACCTCCTCCCTTCCCCCACACAGCGAATGAGCTTTGGCTTTATTATTTCTTTTCTGTATTTATTAATTTTCATTTTTGATCTCTGTTAATCCTTTCTGCTTTCCTTAGGTTTATTTTATTGTTCATTTTTCAAACTCCTTGAGTTGGATTCTTAATTCATTTATTTTCATTCTTTCTTGCTTAATATTTGAGGTTATAAAGGTTATTCTGAAAGACAGTACAAAGGTTCTGATATATATGGTATTTTCATGGTTTTCTAAATATTCTGAAATTTTGATTTTGCTCTTTGATTCAAAATTAATATTTTAAAGTTTTCATGTTGTAGAAGCTTTTTGTTTTCTGATTTTTAATGCATTAAGATCAAAGAATACTGCTTATACTACTGCTTTGTTGAATTAATGAGGCATTCTTTGTTTTTAGGGTAGAGTTGAGTATAATCTGGTTAGATCTATCTTACTCTGTTTAGACCTTGTATGTTTTTTTTTTTTTTTTTGAGACGGAGTTTCGCTGTTGTTACCCAGACTGGAGTGCAATGGCACGATCTCGGCTCACTGCAACCTCCGCCTTCTGGGTTCAAGCAATTCTCCTGCCTCAGCCTCCCGAGTAGCTGGGACTACAGGCATGTACCACCATGCCCAGCTAATTTTTGTATTTTTAGTAGAGACGGGGTTTCATCTCATTGACCAGGATGGTCTCGATCTCTTGACTTCGTGATCCACTGCCTTGGCCTCCCAAAGTGCTGGGATTATAGGGGTGAGCCACCGCGCCCGGCCCTACGTTGTATGTTCTTATTTTTGTCTACTCCATCTCTCATGGACTACTGATGTGCTTGTCTGTTTCTCCTTGCTTTTAGTTTTTCTTATAAATGTTTATGCTGTTACTTGGTGTAGTGTGACTTGTACTCTTCCACTGTTAAAGTGGCCTTTCATTTCATTTAATGTGTTTTCCCTTGAGTTAAATCTTATCAGATCGTGACCCTCAATTGGCTTTTTGTTTGGAGAAGGGACCTTTGGAGGCTATCAGGGCTACAGATTTCATAAAGAACCGGCAAAAACAGTTCTTACTGTAGTGCTTCTTCCTGAATACACACGTCTGCTTAATTTCCCTGTTGCTGGATACCCTCTGCATTATTTTACAGGTCTGAATTCCCTTCTATTTTGTTAAAGTATGCTCACTTCTGTTAATTTTTTTTTTTTGGTAGCTTTGGGGTTATTTCAAAGATGAGAAGGGGAAAATGCTGAACTTACATCACAATGTTCAAACCAGAAATTTCCCTTTAGGTTTCTGATAACGTTTTCCAATTGCATAAGTACTTATAAGAACACACCTTTTCTCCCATTACTCTACTGCCCTCTTCAGGCAATAACAAAAGAAACATTTTACATTACCGTATAATCTAGGAAACAAAAGAACCTCCCTTCCCCAATTTATTTCCTGCTCTACAACATGCTCCCTAGATGTGGTGATGCTGACAGTTTACATAGGTATGGCTTTTTCTGTATATTAATTGTATATAGACATATGTAATGTACACATTACTTTAAAAAGTAAACACAAATGGAGTCATTCCAAACTTTTTTCCAATCTAACAATGTGTTGTGATTTCCCACATAATTTATTTATTCAATATTAAATAAGAATTTGCCATGTACCCAGTACCATGTAGGTATTTTGAATTCATCATTAAACAAAACTCACAAAGATCCCTTGTCTCACGGAGCTTATAAATTATAGCAAGGTGAGACAGACAATGGGAAATAAACTAGTAAATTACCTTGTATGAAGGTGCTAAGTGCCATGGAGAAAAGAAAAAGAGTTAAGGTAGGGGAGTGAAGGGGTGGGAGAGTAGGTTTAATGCTGAATAGAATGTGGAGGCTTCATTGAGGAAATGATATTTGGACAAAATCTTGAAGGAGACAAGGGAGTATGTCATGGAGATATCTGAGGGAGAAAGCATTCCAGGCAGAGGAAACAGCTAATGCAAAACCTTTTGAGACAAAAGCATGTCTGGCATGTTTGAGAAATAGCAAGAAAGTCAACATGGCTATTTTTGGAAAAAAAAAAAAAAAAAGACTCAAATTTGTTGTGTATATTGTTAGCAGTGGAATCTTTTTCAAGTGATTTTGACTCATTTTCATAAAGAATAATCATAGGTATCTAAAAGTGGGATTGCTCATTTCTGTTAAACAGAAATACAAAGCCTGTCACCAGGAGCTCTAAAGAGGTTGGATGCTCCTGGATAAGCTGTAAGGTCACCTTTAAATCAATGATCCTGTGATTTTTCTTCCTTGCCACTGGAAAGGCCAAAGCTGTAGTCTTAATAATAATAATAATATGCTCAATCTTTACCCTGTCCTTTCTCTAAATATGTGGGCATGGGACAGAAAAGCTATGGATGCCACTAGGGATGCAGGTAAAGCTATCAACACCAGGAAGAACTACAGGAGTTCAGACAGCCTTTCAGGCCTGTGTGATGAGGGAGGACTACAGACAAGAATGACATGGGGCAAAGATGGAAAAGGAAAGATGATACAGTTGGATGGGGAAGAGGAGAGGCAAAAGGTGGTGTGAGTGCATTTAACACTGTAGGTTATTTTCAACCCATGTGAAAAAGTTTAGCTGTTGTGATGCTCACATAACTAAATCTTATGAAACTAATTTGAGTAAATGAGGTACTGATTTTTAAAAAGTTCCTTTAAAAAAGTGTATTTCCTACATGAATTCAGATTGTACTAATAATCTAGAATATCAATATTCTGTGCAAATGATAATATTCATATACAAAGTTAGCTACAGTTCATCACACACACACACACAGTGGGTCGGTCCAATGATGTAAAGTAGAAAGTACATGTGGTTCGGAGACAGACGTACACTCAAACTCTGCCTTCCTGCTGGGTGATGTTGAGAAAAAGTACGTAAGTATAAATGCCAACACAAGGAAAGCCAAATATAAAAGTATAAATATCTTACATAAGCAGTTTGAAGAGAATCTATAATAACAAAGATAGTCTTGTATTAAATTTAGTATGAAATAGCATACTTAGAGATATCCTACAATCTATTCCCAGTTTGGGCAATACTGATAAAAATAACCAAAATGATATAATAATGAAGTTTTTCACACTGTGCATTAGCTGGTTATTCCTAAATTTAGTTATTATGATCCAAAGCTGATAACAGAGGAAAAAAGGTTCAGTGCTTATTTAGAGCTGTGTTTGTGATCAAGAAGAAATCAATCCATAGAAATATATCCTTAATTTTTATTGTTTTGCACACTAATTGGACAATGAAGATTCCAAAATCAGATATGCAAAAATACCTGACAACATATTCATACTGTTCATATTCAACAGAGTATGAATACTATTAATATTCTATTTAAAGGTAGCTTTATAGGAGGAGACAGTCTTGATGTGACCGCAAGTACCTAACTGACCACAAGCTTTTTGATTATCATGCCTCTGAAAAAGTGAGGCAAATATTACTACTAGTAACCAGTAACATAATAAATGTAAAACAAATCATTTACGTTTCTTACCTTCTTCACGGTAAGAAGGAGGCTGTGTCTTCCTGAATTTCATCCAAAGCAAATGGGGCTCTGACAGCATTAACCATTTTTTATTTTTATTTTTTTTGAGACAGAGTTTCACTCTAGTTGCCCAGGCTGGAGTGCAATGGTGCGATCTTAGCTCACTGCAACCTCCACCTCCCAGGTACAAGTGATTCTCCTGTCGCAGCCTCCCAAGTAGCTCAGATTACAGGCATGCGTCACCATGCCCAGCTAATTTTTTTGTATTTAGCAGAGATGGGGTTTCACCATGTTGGTCAGGCTGGTCTCGAACTCCTGACCTCAGGTGATCCACCTGCCTCGGCCTCCCTAAGTGCTGGGATTACAGGCATGTGCCACTGTGCCCGGCCAACGTTAACTATTATAGGAGCATGATTTATTTAATAATACGCAAAAGCTATACAACAAACAGATATTTGCATATTGTAAATTATTTATATAATATTCAGAAAATGATCCAAGGATCAAGTTAAATTTTAGTCCTCTAGATGACCCCCCCCAAGGGGTAAAAATGTTAGATGAAAAACACACAGTAATTTATGGAATTGAAATAATTGCCAATGTATCTTTAAAATATGCCGCAATTGACTAAGCCATTATAAAATTAAATAGTTTTTAATTAATGAAATAAATGCTGTTAAAAGGTACATAATTTTTAAGCAATCTTTACTTGCACAGTAATTGCTGTGATAATCAAGCATGTCTCCCATGAAAACTGGATGGGTTTAACAATGACTTCTTAACAAAATGTGGCAAAGTATTCAAAGTATTTTGAGCTCCTGGAATGATGAATTAAGAATGAAATTTTACTTTTTTAAAAAAGATTTTACTCACAAAAATATGTTCTAAAACTACTACCATAAAGCAAGATATTGGCAGTCCCTATAATACCTATATTACCATAATCTAATTTTGCCTTCTTAAAAAAAAAAAGAGAAGCAGTTAATTCAGATTCTTACCAACCTCTTTAATAAACCACTTTTTTTTTTTTTTACCTGTAAAATAGCCACTTCATTTCGGAGTTGACTTTCTTGTTTTGTGGGGAATCTCATCTTATCAATTACTTTAATAGCCACATCCCTCCCAGTCTTTCTATGTTTTCCTATTAAGAAAAAAAGAATAGGAAAGAGTGAAGCAAACTGACAGCTTTATTAGGGAGTTGTCCACAGACTGAAATTCATATGTATTTACTCTTGAATTTTCTTTTTGGATCATTTTTGTTCTTTCTCAATACTCCAGTCACCTAAGAAAAAATTGTTTTCTCTTCCATACATATTTGCCCCTAATAAAGCCAGCTGCATTATCTAAGCAGGAGAAAATTTGAACGAACTTGTTGCTGAAAAGTAATCTACCTTGTTAAATAAATGGTAGTTAAGTGCTCGCTTCGGCAGCACATATACTAAAATTGGAACGATACAGAAAAGATTAGCATGGCTCCTGCGCAAGGATGACTCGCAAATTCGTGAAGTGTTCCATATTTTTATCCAAGAAGAAATAAGTCTGTAGGCCTTGTCTGTTAATAAATACTTTATATACCGAAAAAAAAATGGTAGTTAAGTATCCAGACCTAGTCCTTCAGAGACTCTGTCAAGATGGAAATATTGTACAAATGAATCAATTTTATTCTAGATCCAACGATTCAGCCCAGAGTGATTTAACCATGTACTCATAAACTCTGGGTGTCTCTATGTTCTAGAATCTAGATGTAAAAATCTATAAGGTAGAAGTCCATAATAAATAGTCATTCCCTCATTTATTAATTCAAATTAACTAGTTATCTTATACCTATTCTGTAATATTCACTCCAAGAGTTGTATGAAAAGAAGGCAAGATGGGAGGCAGAAGAGCCAACTAGGCAACTACTGTACCAAGCCTTAGCAAGGGATAACAAGAGTTTAACATTTCTTTTGTACCTTAATAAATTTACATATATTAGGTTTAATTAATATTTAAGCCCTATAAGCTACACAGGTCAGGTTTTATTAGCTCCATTAAACAGTTGAAGATGTTGAGACATAGTGAGGTTAAATGACTTCATTAATATCCTAAATCATAGAGTTGGATTACAGGTTCAGATTTTCAGATTTGATAGAAGAATCATGCCAAGAGTAGACAAATGGTGCCATTTGTGTTGGAAAACTAGTAGGGAATATTCTTCAGTGAATAAGCCTACCCAGCCCAACATAAACTTCAAACCATCTCCCTGCTGCCTCCAATGAACATCTGTATGTGTGAGCTACAAGAAGAGATAAAAATCATTGTAAAATTTTCTGATTCTTTGTTACTTTTTAAAGTTTGCAATGAAATTAAGGAATGAATATTCAAGTTACAGTGAGAAGGATTTAGCTGAAAGATACAAGTCAGCCTTTAAAAAAAAAGGCCACTGGACAAAACTGTGAGATGACAAAATAGCTGGCAGATGTATGTACAATATGCAAACGGCTATAGTTGCTTACCTCCATAAACAATGCCAAACTGGCCTGAACCAAGCACCTCATCTGCAAAGATCTGGTAAACAGTACTGATATCCTGGTAGGATAAAGTAAGCAGTTAGTATTATTTCTTTCTTTTTTTTTTTTTTTTTGAGACCGAGTTTTGCTCTTGTGACCCAGGCTGGAGTGCAATGGCACGATCTCGGCTCACCGCAACCTTCGGCTCCTGGGTTCAGGCAATTCTCCTGCCTCAGCCTCCTGAGTAGCCAGGATTACAAGCACGTGCCACCATGCCCAGCTAATTTTTTGTATTTTTAGTAGAGACGGGGTCTCACCATGTTGACCAAGATGGTCTTGAGCTCTTGACCTCATGATCCACCCACCTCGGCCTCCCAAATGCTGGGATTACAGGCTTGAGCCACCATGCCTGGCCAGTATTATTTATTTATATAAAACAATGTCAGCATCACTTTCGTCATTCAAATACTTAAATACATTATTTATGTTAGAAGCAATTAATTTACAATAAGTGCAAACTATTTTATGAAAACATAGGCTCTCTATGTTCTATAAGGGGTTAAGCCCAAATTTTACACTATGGCTATTAATGTGCAAGTATAATGTGTTTAAGACTTTCAGGAAAAATATGCTTTGAATTAAAAAAATCTTCTATTTATTAAGTAGTGATTTATAAAAGTAAATTTACCTAAAAAAATTAGAAATGAAGTTTTGCCTATTTTACCTTTAAAGAGATTTGCACTTTTGATTTTTGAAAGAAAAATTCAGAAGTTCATATGACTGGGATTAGTCTGACTTTGAGAGACTGATGAAAAGAATACATAAGAAAGTCTGTAACTCAAATCTCCTCCATCTTTCCTCACTGCTCTTCCCCCTCTTCCATTCCATTTTTTTCTTTTTTGTAGTATTTGCTGCTGTCAGAACTAACAGAACTAATATGGGATGTTTAGTGTCAGAATTGCATTACAGTTGTGACTGATGAAAGAAAAATGGAACTTTGCTTAGCAGACCCACACTTATAGAGACAAAGCCTCAGTCCTGCCACAAAAGCCAGTGAATACACATGTATATATGTTAGGTTATAATTACAATTTTACGGTTTGTAAAAACCATTTTTATAAGCCTCTCAACTTCAATCAACTTTTTGTTTAACTAATCAAACTCTGGTTCTAATTAGATTAGGAGGCATCCAATGTATATATAATAACTATTAGGAAAGTGTGTGTATATATGTATGTGTATTTATATATATTTTAAACAAAAGCCAATTCTGAATCCTTTTCCCCCTAAGACATGGATGGATATATCCTCAGTTCCCATGGGATCATTCAAAATTTGTGCTCTTCTGTTTTTTGATATTCCTCCTTCTCTCCCCAAGAATACGGTATCTATTCTACCTCCCACTAGGACAAGAGATTCACAGATTGTATCTCTGAAATTCTCTATCTCCAATAATACTACTAGAGTCCAATTTTCATTGCAATCTTAGAAATCTTAAACAACGTTTATATGTTAGAGAACTATAACAGCTGAGTATCCCATCTAGAAAATAAAGATTTTAATCTGAGAAACTATATATAACAATGAAAAATTTTCTGACTTCCTTTTCTAGCTTGTTTTCCTTCTAGTCCGGGGGTTGGCAAACTCTGGCTTGTGGGCAAAATTCAGCCTGCTGCCTCTTTTTGTATGGTCCCTGATCTAAAAATGGTATTTAAATGACTGGACAAATCAAAAAAATATTCTATGACATGTAAATATTAAATGGAATTCAAATGTCAGGGTCCATAAATAAAGTTTTATTGGAACACAGTCATGCCCATTCACTTATATACTGCCTATGGCTGCTTTCTTGCCACAACCACAGAGTTGCATAGTTGTATATGGTCTACAACAGGGTCCCCAAGCCTCAGGCCATGGACTGGTAACGGTTTGCAGCCAGTTAGGAACCAGGCTGCACAGCAGGAGGTGAGCAGCAGGAGAGCAGGCATTACCGCCCGAGCTCTGCCTACTGCCACATCAGCAGAGGCGTTAGATTTTCAGAGGAGCACAAACCCTACTGTGAACTGTGCATGCGAGGGATCTAGGTTGTGCATTCCTGAAGAAAATCTAATGATTTGATGTAGAACAGTTTCATTCTGAAACCATCTCCCAATCCCCCACCTCCATGGAAAAATTGTCTTCCACAAAACCAGTTTCTGGTGCCAAAAAGGTTGGGGACCTATGATCTGCAAAGCCTAAGGTATTTGCAAAAAGCTTATGGAAAAAGTTGCTGACCTGTTATAAAACCCTAAACATACCTGTCTACACTGGCCAAACTTAATTTATTCACCATCCTTTACAAGTCCATTTCCTTCTTTCCTATTTGTTCATCCTGGTACTTGCTGAAAGGTTGTTCCCTGACCGTCATCCCTTAGCCATTTCTGTCAAAAATCCATTCCAAACTGCACTTCCTTTAGGAAGCTTCCCCTGCTGACAGCACAAGAAGTAATGGCTGCCTTCTCTTTGAGCCAGTCTTAATGCTTTGTAATATTCTAATGTCACTTTTTCTAGTGAAAAAGTTAGCTTTATTATTTTTTTTATGGAAAAAAAAACAAAAAACTGCCTTAGTTTCCTCTATAAAGTAGAACTCCATAGGGAAGTTATAAACCACAAAGTCTAGCCTCATACTTTGGGCAATGAACCAATTTCTCTAATAAAGATTTTCATCTTTTATTTTCCTTAATTACCCAGTATACACATTAGCTATAACGATTACTTACCACATTCTCCTGGATCTGGCAGTTAGATACAGAGATACTCATAGACAAATCTTCTGTAAAATATAAAAAAGATATTTGAGAAAAGGGTAAAATTTAGTATATGACAATAATATTAATCTTCACTGACTTGAATGCTTATGGTATATCAAACTTAAAAAACAGGTTAGCACACAGTTAATACAATTATGTACGTGAAAAAAACTCAACACATACAACCCATCAACAGGAAACTAGTTAAATAAAATGAGATACATCCATATAAAAGAATACTATCACACGTTTAATTGATGATGTAGGACTATAAATAATCAAAGTCAGAAAGCTAGTCATGATATTAATAAGTTAAAAAGGGAAGTTGCACTGTAATCCCAGTGTGTTGGGAGGCTGAGGCAGAGGATCACTTGAGCCCAGGAGTTTGAGGACACCTGGGCTACATGACACCCTGTCTCTTCAAAAAATTTAAAAATTAAGCCAGGCATAGTGGTGTGCACCTGTACTCCTAACTACTCAGGAGGCTGAGACAGGAGGATCCCTTGAGCCCTGGGGTTTGAGGTTGCAGCGAGCTCTGATTTGTACCCTGCTCTCTCACCTGGGTGACATAGCGAGACCCGGTCTCTTGGAGAAAAAATAAAACAGGGTCAAGGGAATTGCAGGATAGCAGTACTTAAAAATAAATCTATGACTACTTCTGGTGAATGGAAGAGGTGGGGATGGGGAACAAAGAGTTTTTATACAGTTCTAAATTGCTTGCCTTTTTATAATTTTATAATGTTGCTTTTTTGGTTAATACATTTATTACCTGAAATCACCTCATTTATCTTTTAAAAAGTATATGTTAAGTGCCTGTATTGTTTTCTGAGGAAAGTCTTAGCTTTAATTAGAATGACACAGAATTCCATCTAAAAACCTCCAAAACTTAAGAACCACTATGAAACATCCACCTACCTACTCCCATCCCAGTGCAAAATCAGTACTGGACACCAAACATGTACACAGTCACGATCCTCAGTACACTTGTCTCAACTATCTGTTACTCCTCTGCTGCTCCCATTGAGCTCTGCCTATTGTATTCCTACCTGAGGTCCAAATCAGGTTCTTCTACTATGAAGTCTTGTTTACTCTTCCTGTCTGTTTCTGAGTTTTTAAAGTAATGTATTCCTCACTTTTGCACTGTACTGCTTTATGGTACCATCTAACACCTTTATATATCCCGTCTCTCCTTAAAGAGCTTTTGTGATTTCTCCATGTATAGTGTATTTTATCTCAGGACCTACATAATAGTTGTACAAAATATAGCTAAACTAAAATAAATTATATTTGGAAAGTTGTTGATATATTTCTCAAATGAATGAGTTATGTGTCTCCATAAGCAACACAATGTAAATGGGGGAGAAGTGGCATTATAATGACCTTTTAATTGTTAACTGTTTACTTTTGAAACTTTATCCAATTTAGATTTAATTATATAAATTTTGTTGGTGCAAAACATGTTTTAGTGATTTTTAAATATTTCTGTATGTTTTAATAGTTATTTCTAACTTAACAGATTTCACGAGTGTGATGTGAACGATAACATTTTATTGCTTGTTTGTATCCCACTATGAAGCAAAATATTAATACTAGTAGTATACATAATCCAATGAGACTTTACGGATGCCAAGCACTGTTCTGTATCTTACAGGTTCTCTTTCATTTAATACTGACAACCCGATGAAGTACTTGCCTAAGATCATATAACAGATGGTATAGCCAGGATTTTCATGTGGGAAAACTTACTCTGGAGCCTAGCACTGGGCATTGTATGTATGTATATATACTATAACCAATATAATTTTTTTTTTTTTGAGATGGAATCTCTCTGTCGTCCAGGCTGGAGTGGAGTGGCACAGTCTCAGCTCACTGCAACCTCTGCCTCCTGGGTTCAAGCGATTCTTCTGCCTCAGCCTCCCAAGTAGCTGGGACTACAGGCGTATGCTATCATGTCCAGCTAATTTTTGTATTTTTAAGTAGAGATGGGGTTTCACCATATTGGCCAGGCC
Source organism: Callithrix jacchus (assembly GCF_049354715.1). Classification (NCBI taxonomy): domain Eukaryota; kingdom Metazoa; phylum Chordata; class Mammalia; order Primates; family Cebidae; genus Callithrix; species Callithrix jacchus. The sequence continues at coordinate 77,712,216 of NC_133515.1, read as the reverse complement.
GGTCTTGACTTCCTGACCTCGTGTTCTGCCTCCCTCAGCCTCCCAAAGTGCTGGAATTACAAGCATGCCTGGCCAACCAATATAATTTTATAAAATAATTAACTAATGGTATTGGTTACTAAAGACAAAGCTTAAGATGAACAAAGGAACAAAACCATACCCACAAAATGCGTAAGAGAACTAAAGAGGAGAAAAGGCCATTAAGAAGTTTATTGCTTACTGTGATCTTTCCCTTGCCCTGGAGAAGTGCAAACACTTGCTTGAGGAGTAACAGGCATGAGGGCTTGGCGAATTGCTTTTTCCCAGCTCTGTGCTACATCAAGTCCAACTCCAGTGGCAGCAAGAACAGGATTATGAGAGCTATCCCCATTGTTCTCACCAACGAAGTATACCATAGTATCAGTGATGATTTCAAAACAGTGTGGATTGCTGCCTTGTGAAATGTTTGTGAAATCTCGTGGTGAAGATATGCGAAGAATTTCTGAAAGTGGAATTTCCTGAAGTAAAAAATTAAGCATTGGAAAATATGAATACATCTTTGTTTTTATTTTTAAATACACTAAAGAACCAAAGATATGTATTTCAACAAATGCCATTAAGAAGGACACAAGTATGTGGCACACAACACACAGTCAAGTCTTATGACATGGCCTGTCTTGAATGAGGTGCAATGTCCAGCAATGCCATAGGCAGGGCATGGACTATGATAACTAGGCCAGTAGCAGATCATTAGGATGCAAGGAAGGAGAAGATTTAGGAGGGCAATCTGCCACTGTATCCAACACTTGTAACTTCCAACCATCATTAATTCAACTTCACAGTAGTCTACAAGATACAGCCCCAAAGCAAGTAAGAAGCAGAAATAATGACAGAAAAAGCAGAATCTTAGTTGTTTAAGCTTCTCCGTTCTGGTTCTGTCCATTGGAATTAACTGTAACAATCATTATGTTTTTAGTCAACTTCCTAAGACAAAAAAACTTACTTAAAAAAAAAAAAAAAAAACACCTGCCCAAAGCAAGCCATTAGTTCCCATTCTCTGTCACTAACCTAACTGCTTCATTATAATCTTGCTTGCTATCAGTTTGTGATGTGGCAAAACATGGAGTCAGGCCAAGCAAAGACGACTGTAAAAAGGAGATTAAGATCCAAAACAAGCAATTGGGAATTGGAACCCAAGGCAAGGTGGAAGGTGGGAGAAATACTAAATACCTCACTGACCTCTTCTGGACAGGCAATGATGGTGTCTAATCTAGATGGTGTCTTATCTAGATTAGGTGTCTAATTAGATTAGACTCTAAGCAGTCTAATCTAAATCATAGTATCCAGAAGGAAAGCAGCCGCAACCTGACAGGCAAGCCAGAAATAAATAAATACACAACAACAACAAACAGTCTGGTAGCAGAGCTGCTGTGGGCAGTGAAATGGGGTATAGGAAACAGTTGCTTCAACAAGGAACCTAACAGTGACTTCTATAAACCATACTAGCTAGTCATTATATATATCTTCAAATATGACAGTTAATGATTATCTGAAAAAACCCACTATCTTAATGCTTATATTTTAAAAATGTAATATACTTACCTTATAATACTTTGATCCAGATTCATTCTGAAATAATGTTAGACATTTGCTGTCAAGCCTCCAATAATGCCTCTTTCTCTATAAAATAAAGATGAGAAAACTCTGAGTTCAAAAATGGTTTCTCCAAAGTACTTGTACCTAACTTTTCCTTTCATTTACATTCATAAATTTGTACTTGTGAATAAGTTTAAGATTCATGAGATTCAAAATTTTCAAAATATAAAAAGGAAGTATGGTGAAAATATCACTCTCACTATCACTCATCCCTACTTTTCACCCTTACTCCAGGCAAAGAATGTTAGTAAGTTTCTGGGAATCCTTTTAGAGAATTTTATACATGCACACATGAATACATATATATTACACACATATACACACACATATAAATATGTAATTTACTTACAGGTTAAATTTCTAGAAGTCGATTTGCTAAGCCAGTAGCAGATCATCAGGATGGGTCAACAGACATGTACACATGTAATTCTGCCTGATAGTGTTATATCATTCTACACAAGTCTTGATCCAATTTATAGTCTCATCAGCAACATAAGAGAGTGCCTATTTACTCATACCCTCACTAATGCAGTATGTTTGTAACTTTTTGAGTTTTGCTATACTGAAAAAAAAACTGGCATTTCAGTGAAAGGTTAAAGTAATATTTATTTTACTATAAATGAAATCAAGCTCTTATGTGTAAGAGTCTGTATTTCCTGAGTAACTCTGTTCATATTCTTTGTCCATTTTCTTATTGTGTTATGGTCTTTCTCTTATCAATTTGTTGGCATTCTTCACATTGTATGGAATTAACCCTTATTTAGAATGAGTTGAAAATATTTTTCCTAGTTTCTCATTTGCCTTTGCTTTTGGATTTTGCCATGTATAATTTTTTTTTTGTGAGATTGAATTTATTGACCTTTTATTCTTTATTATTAAACATATAATTCTCCCAAAGTTTCTTCTACTGTTTAATTTCTTTACATTCATATCTTTGATATATTTAGATTTATTATGTGTAAAGTATGAGGTATATATATAAAACTTTATTTTTTTCAAAATGGCTACATGGTTATCCCAACACCATTTGCTGAATTACCTATCTTTCCCTCTGTTAATCTGATGTAACAGCACCTTTGATACACCATTAAATTCCCAACTGTAGGCACACCACTTCAAGTTACATTTTCAAGGATATGAACTATAAATAAAAGAAAACACATATACACTGCAGTCTATACTGTTATCATCATATAAAACTTTAGGCCACCTAAATGTATTAGGTACTTCCTTTTATTCTTAAAAGGTTTATTAGAAAGCTTGTTTCAATAATCTGTTCAGCAAATTTAAAAAATGGGTACTTCATTTTATTCTTAAAAGGTTTATTAGAAAGCTTGTTTCAATAATCTATTCAGCAAATTAAAAAAATACAATAGTGACTACTAACATTTAATGAGTGCCTTACTGTATGCCAAACACTGTTCCAAGATCTTCTCATATATTAACTGCTTTGGATTTATTAGGTGGTTACAATTATTATGCCAGTTTCAAACCAGGAAACTAAAGCATAAAGAAACTAAGTAACTTTCCCAAGTTCATACAGTGTTACAGCGAGTTACAGAGATTTAGGCAGTCTAGCTCCAAAGTCTATGTTTTTAGCTATTACACTATGCTGATTTTTTAAATCTATTTTCTTTCTACTAAAATTTCATCATTACTTGTCTTTGCTGGATCTAAAAAACAACCTGCATATTTAACTTAAGTCTGGAAGTTAAAGTCTACAGAAAAACAAAAATGCTTCCTATCTTTGGTAATAAGATGACTTTTTAGATGAAGTGTCAGTTCCTTCTATTTTTATTTGTGGCTCCACTGTGTTTTGAGTTAATTTTATTTTATTGTGGAACAATCCCAGATCCTTTTTGAATATCGACTGCTCTATCAGTTTGTAAATACATTAAATATTCTGCCTTTTAAAAATTCCTTACAAATTTAACTATTGTGTCTTCTATAAACTGCTGCAGTGTATATAATGTCTTAATATATATTTCATCATCATTTTGATTTAACAAATGTACAAAATAAAATTCATAACAAAGTCTTATTAACATATTGAAATGTATGTGATTACTGACCAGGTTATCCCTGCTGGTGTAATGGACCATCCACCCTTCCTTCACCATTGTGCTGCTCTTCCTCTTTGTGTGCTTGATGGATTGTACAACCCTCATTAGCGGAATATTATTGCTTGTTGATGGACTACAAAATATTTAAAATTTATAAATATGTGTAGAGTTTAAAAAAATCATAAATATTGTAGAAACATGAAGACTTTTTAGAGATAATTGAGCTAGATTTTTTCAAAATCTTTTAGTAAAATAAACAATGGCTTAAGAAGAAAAATTAATCCTATATGAGGATACATAATTGATTCTGTTTTAAGATAATATCGTAAATCCTTTTTACTTGTCACGAATGTTTTCTGAAGGGTCACACAAAAAAATTAAAAACAATGAGCGGAGCAGAAAGCACCCTCCAAACTGGAATATTTGGAGCCCAGGAGAGGGTCTCATTTGGGTTTGCTGCTGAAGAGTTTTCCTGCCCTGGGCAGCATGGCAGACTAGCAAATCCATAACAAGGCAAAATGCAAGTTTATATAACTCAAATGTCAAATCCAGTTAATCATGTTGTTAGCAAAATGTATTTCTACTAGAAAATATTTAAAGGAAAATGATTTACAGATACTAAGAAAATGGAATGAGTCAAATTAGGTAGCAGTGAAACATGGCTCAGTAACTACGATTTGGAGTATATGTATAAAATATACTGTTTTGAAATTTGAGTCTCAAACAGTTAAATACTTTTAAACTATGAAGTAGACTAGCTAGGTTCTGCAATAGTCTCCAAAATGGGTAGACAAAATTTTTGTTAATAATGCTAATGATAGTAAGAACTGTTATTTGATGATAAGCCAATCAGAATAAATGACAACTGAGCCATCTGAGATTGATAAATGACTCATTTTCTTTAAGTAACTCTTTTTTTCCAATGAAAAACAAAACCTGCCAAAATGGGGATATTTTGCTACAAGGTAGTATATCCTCTAGGCTACAAAAAATTGAATTTCTATGAACAGAGTGGCATATTTAGAATGGTTTTGTAGTCTAACATTTTTACAGAATGCTAATACTTGAATTAACTGTGGCAATATAAAACTGCCCTCTTCATCATCACTATTTTTGTGCAACACTTTCACAAGTATATTCTTTATTGCTGTTTCTCCTACCAGTTAAAGCTGTCTGTGTGAAAAATGGGTTGCTTTAACTGAAAGTTCAATACTAACACCTTGCAGTGGCTGTTCCACAACTAGGTTTTAAATGTAGACCATACTTAAAAAAGCATTTATCTTTAAAAACAAAAACAAAATAAAAAACAACAAGGATTCTCATACCTTCCCATCTTGAGTGGATGGCAAGGGTGATATAATTTATTTCAGAAATACTACATTGCATATAAAAGAATTAGCCACAATTTATTTAGATTTTAAATTATTTTTAAGGTCCCACTTAAAGAGACATGGCTTTTTCTTAATGAGATCCTGAAATGACCTTGCAACTGGAAGTAGCTTGTAATATGTATATATGTTACCTGATTGTTTTAACGGCTTCTTCATCTCTTTCCACATCAAGATCAGATGGATCCAGGAAGAACATCTTGTCTTCTGGGGGAGATGGCTCTTCTGTGTCATCCAAGCCCCGACTACTATCACTATTTATGTCATTATTGTCAATATCCATTGGTATATCTGTATCTGTTCCCAGACTGGAAGGTTCTGGTAAAATTTTAAATGAATTTCAGAGTTTCACATTAATAGAAGAAGTCTATTAAATGTGTAAAAAGTTTTAAAAGTCTTAAAATATAAGAAAATATCTTTATGAGTTAAGATAAAGTATTTCTTTTTGTTTTTGAGATACAGTTCCACTCTTGTCGCTCAGGCTGGAGTGCAATGGCGTGATCTCAGCTCACTGAAACCTCCACCTCCTTGGTTCAAGCAATTCTCCGGCCTCAGCCTCCCAAGTAGCTGGTATTATAGGCGCCTGCCATCATGCTCAGATAATTTTTGTATTTTTAGTAGAGACGGGGTTTCGCCATGTTGGCCAGGCTGGTCTTGAACTCCTGACCTCAGTTGATCCGCTCACGTTGGCCTCCCAAAATGATGGGATTATATGCGTGAGCCACTGCGCCTGGCCTAAGATAAACTATTTCTTAAAGAAGATACAAAATATACAAATCATAAGGCACAAAGTTAATTTGATTACATTAGAATTTGAAATTTCCATATGACAAATACTATAAAGGAAGATAAGCCACCACCATTATGGTTAACTGATTTTTGACAAGAGTGTCAAGAACATTCAATGGGCAAAAAATAGTCTTTTAAGTAAATGGGGCTAGGATAACTATAAAGCTCTACATGCAAAAGAATGAAGGTGTACCCCTTCCTTAAAACATATAAAAAAATTAACTCAAAGTGGATCACGTACAATGTAAAAACAAAAACTGTAAAACTCACAGAAGAAAGTATGAGAGTAAATCTTTGTCACCTTGGGTTAGGCAAAGCTTTCCTAATAAACCAAAAAGGTAAGTGACAACATAAATAAATAAATTGGACTTCATCAAAATATAAAACTTCTGTGCTACAACCACCACCTTACGAAGTTAAAAGAAAGCCCGCAGAATGGGAGAAAATATATGCAAATCACATACCAGATGAGGGACTATTATCCAAGTATTTAAAAATTCTTAAAACTCAATGAAAAATAAACAGATAAATAAATGAGCAAAGGATATGAATAGGTATTTTTTTCAAACAATATATAAAAATGGCCAATGAGCATATGAAAAGATGCTCAATATTAGCCACCAGGGTAATGCAAATGGAAACTAGAATGAGATACCACTTCACACTACCTAGGATGGTTGTAATAAAAAAGATATACAATAACAAGTGACAGTAGGGACGCAGAGAAATCAGAATCCTCATACACACTGCTGATGTAAAATGGTGCATTTTTTGATTACTAGTGAGTTTAAGCATCTCACTAGTAATCAAATGCACATTAAGATAAATATAACTGTATTTTGTATCCATTTATCAAAAGCTGGAAAAGCACAAAAACACAATTACGTGAACTATAAATGTAGAAAAGACTTTAGTCATAGAGAAACTATACTAATTCAGATTAACCAAAAGAGAAAACTAATCATGCTCTGTCAATGGTGTTAATAATCAGTGCTATGGTCTGAATGTTTGGTTCCCCTTAGAAATCTTAACTCCTGGCTAGGCTGGCCATGGCTCATGCCTGTAATCCTAGCACTCTGGGAGGCAGAGGCAGGTGGATCACGAGGTAAGGAGTTCGAGACCAGCCTGGCCAATATGGTGAAACCCCATCTCTACTAAAAATATAAAAATTAGCTGGGCGTGGTCTCCCAAGGTAAGAGTATTAGTGGTGGTGGGTCTTTGGAAGGTGGGCTCTTTAGGATTGGGTGCTCTTATAAAATATGCCCATGGAAGTCCTTCATCTGTTCCACCATGTGAGATGCAACCACAAGGTGCCTTCAACCAGGAAATTGACCCCCACTCACCAGACACAGAATCTGCCAGTGCTTTGGACTTCCCAGTCTCCAGAAGTATGAAAAATAAATTTCTATGGTATTTTGTTATAGCAGCACAAACAGACTAAGACAACCAACAACCATAGCAAACATGCCACGAGAGAAAATGTTAATCAAACTCTCCCAAAGAGTTTAATTTTCATTTCTTTTTTGCTTTTCCTTTTACAGAACTATTTATATAAAAATTGTTACTAGTCCTATGAACTGTTAAAGGAAAATTATGATGAAAAGTTAGGAGATCTTACTGCTTCCTTCCAAAAACAGGTAACTAACTGCCTTGCTTAGTATTATCTTGAAAACAAACAAACAAAAAGGCCCCAAAGAGAAAATGGATAATGGTTATTTGACAGAGAAAGAGACGGGGAGGCTGTATAGTATATTCTAATCACTAGGGACTAAGGAACCAAACCATATGGGTTTAACTTCCAGCTCTGCCACCTATTGGCTATATTTCTGGGGCAAGTTATTTCATGTATTTATGCCTCAGTTTACTCATCTCTTAGCACCTACCTCAAAGGGTTGTTCTTAGGTTGAACTGTCAATATATTTAAAGAGTTTAGAACAGTGCCTGGTATAGGAAGCAGTTAGTAAATATTAGAACTATGAAGGAATAGAGACAACGGCAGCGTTTTAAAACAAGTTCTTTTATGTCTAAAGATGCAAGAGGATATGCAGTACCACTGGCTGTATTAGACTACAAAGTAACAGTGGGTAGAGGAAAGAGAGGAAGCCATGATTACTAATAAATGTATACCGTCAGTGTTCTCTGTATTTTGCTTGATTATTAAATCAGAAGAAAATCTTTAAGAAACAAAATAAATTATGAAAATACAATTTATCTGAAGATAATACACCAAACAATCATGACCTTTTCTGCTCTTTTACAGAAATTAAGAAAAAGAATTGTACCTCCATTGAAAGTAACCTCTCCAAGGCAGTCTCTTGGTACTTTTGATGCACAGCGTTTATGACAGTTGAATTTACAATCTAAAATGAAAATATTCAGCGTATTAATTTATGTAAAAGTCAAGGAGTATCAGATATAGTTAGACTTTCTTTAAATCACTCACAAATAAATTATTAGTAGTAGTAATGATGTTAAAATAATAATAACCACCTACCAATCACTTTTAGCACCTCTCTGCAACCCCCCCTCCATCGATTTCTTCACTTATATAATGAGACTAATACCATGTGTACAACATGGCCGTAATGTATTGGCAGGTCCATATTTCCTTCTCTTACCTCATATTCATCTTCCCACACCTCCCATGAGAGTTTCTCAAGCGGATTAAATTCCTATCTAACATATCTCAGATACATACTTTGAATTTCTAAGTATCAGGACCTAATGTATATGCAGGAAAGACACTGAGATCCAACAAACATTTATGAGGAACCTAATAAAGGTTTTCAGATACAACCTTGTGAGGAAGGACTGAGTGTCTCCGGCACAAGGCCTCCCACTTGTACATAATAGCTCTCTTCAGTCTAAAAGAAACCTCAGAGTTGACAGCATTGCAGATCAGTGTCAAGTACAATCCGTCCTAAACTACTGCATAACTCAGTGGTTCTCAAATTGTGGTCCCAGATCAGTTTCATCAGGTAACTTGTTAGAAATGCAAATTCTTGGGCCCTACTCCAGAGCTATTATATCAGCAACTCTTGGGGCGTGGGGTAGTAGGGCTGAGCTCTGTAACTTGTACTAAAGTTGAGACCCACTGATCTAACTATGTCTAATACTGCCTTTGAAATGCATCTATTAGTAATAACTGGGTAAAAATAATTTTGAGTCCTGACTTAGAATGTTTTTGTAACCCTTGTAAGTCAAGAAAATCCTGGGTATCATGCCAACAGCACAGGCTAAAGATCATTAAATGACAAAGCCCCATGAAATTGATAATTTGGTAGATGATAAAATTTACATTATTTAAAACACTATCCTTGTTAAGATAGGCCCTAGGGAAAACTCATGTGATAATATTAATATCTTGCACTATCTCTTAAACAACAGATTTGTATTTTATCTCATGAACTTTGCAAGTTGTGAAAACAACAAGCTTTCCATCTTCTCTGAAAACTCAGGTGGTGTGGGGGGGAAACTCATGGCTGTTAATTCCAGCACTTTGGGGGGCTGAAGTGGGCGGATCATTTGAGGCCAGGAGTTTGAGATCAGCCCAGCCAACATGGCAAAACCCCATTTCTACAAAAAAAATACAAAAATTAGCTGGGTGTGGTGGCACGTGCCTGTAGTTATAGGTACCAGGGAGACAGAGGCAGAGAATCACTTGAACCCAGGAAGTGAAGGTTGCAGTGAACTAAGATCCTGCCACTGCACCCCAGCCTTGGCAACACAAATGGGACTCTCAAAAAAAAAAAAAAAGAAAAAAGAAAAAAGAAAAATTCAGAGCCGAATTTGTGGACTACCTGTAGCAAGTATGTAGGTTTGAATGGTAGGCAGGCAGCTTTAGTTCTCTATGTCCTTATCCATGTTTTAATTAATTTGCTGATGCTCTCTTATATTTTACATATGCTTTTAAGCTGCTTTGAAGTTTTTATACATCCAAGTAGAAAATAAAAACAAACAGAAAATAAATGAATTCTTGGAATTGTATATTTTCTCAAATGATTCAGTATAATAGTTTTATCTTAACTAGATTTTTCCTTCTTAGACTGACAAAAATATTTTTAAAGTATCTTAATTCCTATTAAAATATGAAAATGACTATTTTATTGATAAATGAAATAACTTAGCTATATTAAAATAAAACCTACCATTTTTTGAATCAATATAAGCATAAAATATTATTCTTGAACCCTAAAAAGTTGAATAACCCAGTAGCCAAATTAACAGGCTTTATGTAAAAATTCATCCATCTTTATTTTAGTTCCTCTATAAATACTATACTTTTCTGCATATGGTTAAAGAATGTTTCTGCTCTGCTTAGCAGAGCAGCAATATTAACTACCTTTATTAAGATTATCTGTTGGCTAGAATTTTTACATGTTACTAATGATCTTTTCCAAAACATTTCTCAGTGGCTGCTTGCCAATACATTTTTATGTTGATATTTTAAAGTATTAATTTATGTAGTAACTCATATTCAGAGAAACCTGTTGAAATAAAATTTCATCATGTAGGAATGCCTAATAGTTATCAAATACCTGATAACAAATGTATAACCTGTTCCCCATTTGATGTTCTTGTATGCTGTCATACACTGTCAAGACAAGCTTTATTTTCTTATATATTTAAGCTTATATGCAATTATCTTACTCTGTGCTGTAAGCAAGAACATACTGTTACAAAACCCTCAACCCTAATGTTTTATTTAGATCACTTGATAATTCAATTCCAAAAATACTTCCACTATATAAAAAGTACAATACCAAGAACTGCTAATCACACACAAAAAATACACAAGATTAAAATTAGACTACTTATATCATATCCTGCTCAATGACTAATAATCTAAGACTAATAATCTCTATTTTAGTTTCACTCTACTGTGAAAACATAGTTTCTACTGTACAGCATGCTGAGAAGATACCAGACAAAAAGATACAATCATCTTTAAAAAGCATAATAAAAGTATAAGCAAATCATTCTTCTAGTATGTTATAAAAAACTTGTTTCATTAAGAGTTGTTTTGAATACTATGTGTGCTGGGTTAGTATCCAAATAAGGGTGGTCCCTATTATAATTTCAGTAGCTTCTATTACGTCCTACCTATTTCAGTGTGATTATTCTTGGGAATAACAGTTTTTATACAATTCTCCTAGCTACATACTTTAAAAAAAGCAAAACTCTTACAGTATACTTATGTGTGTATGTAATAAATATTTAATGAAAAGAGGAAAGTGTTATTTTTATTTTGTTTAGCGTCTGGCTCTGGAATGAAAAAAGACATAAAACCTCAAGGATTAGCTCTGCTGCCTACTAGTTGTTCTGTATTGGCAAATAATAAGCATAGAGGTGAAGAAGCCATCCTCAGAGATCCACATTCTAGTTTTTCTGTTTACTAGCTACAGAATCTTAAGCAAGTTACCTAATCCATGTCTATAAGATGAAAAATGACTCCTATTATTACGAACTCCTATTACTACTACTCTTGTTACTATTAACTAACTCCAATTTCTACTAATATACTAACAAGAGCATAATTCACATATAATTGCTTTGAAGACTGAATATTTAAAGTTTTGTTTACTGTTTTACTATAGTGCCTGGCACATAATAACACACACTGCAGATAGTAGTAGTAGTAGTAGTTTACATACACATTTATATTTTATTTATATTTTTCTTTCCTTTATGTAAGTTAGCAATTATGAGAATAATTTATTTGGCTAATCCTTCTGAAATGTAAATATTTTAAACCTGTATTTAATAACAAAAACAGACACAAATTTTACTTAAGGAAAACACCTAATCCCACCTTTACACTGCATTCCTTGGCGAAAGAGGCCTTTCAGTAACCGCTTGCAGTACTGACATATCGTGGGACGGGTATAAGAGTGAACAGCAAATGTGTGTGGAACCTTCACTCTGCACATTACCATCTTTTCCATCCAGATTGGGCGACCACTCCAAGAAGGAATTCTCTTACTTGGTTCCTGGTGGACATGTGACTAAAATATAAGTAATTTCCATAAGTCAATATTAAAAACAAAGTGGTGGGAGCAGAGCTTAACCACAAGCGTCATTTATTTGAAACGCTAAAACCAAAAAACTCTAAAAATGTTGTTCTCAGTTTCCTTTGCAGCATTTAATTTACCAATCCTTGAATGACAAAAATGCAGATTCTTTTTGCGAATATTTATGCTTAAAAAAAATCTAAGATATGTTCATTCTCAGGTACATATTCCCTGATTATTATTTGCCAGGCACATTTCAGCACTTTACAGATAAAACCTACAAACTTTAAAACAAATAAATTCAGAAAGTATTATTGGTGCTCATATTGCATTACTGAATGTGACATCTGAATATATTTTGAAATAAATTTTAGGCTTCAAATTTATCTTAATACTAAAATATGTACATAAATTTTAAGTCTAATTAATAATGGTAAACAATGGCAGATACAAAACTAATTAAAACAACAATAGTTTCAGTCATTCAGCTTTAAGAAGAAGTTCCTTTATTTTCCAATTGTTTGGGTTTTTCTACCAGGTGAACAAAAAGCAACATTAAAGAAGGCATGAATTAAAAATTTTTGTGGGGTAAGTAGATTTTGGTAACTATGACCCTTTTTATATGAAGGGAATAATCAAACTATACATCACCCAGTTCAATGTGGCTCATTCTATCCATTCAACAAACATTCACTGATTATTATATGCCAGACCTTATTACATACTGGGGACACAAAATTGAATAAAACATAGTAATCCAAATTCTCAAGCACAAAATCCTTATATTCAACTACCATCTATCTATATTAACGGATTTGGCTGTACCTGCTGCTTGCATTCTCACTGCCAGAACTGAGGTCCTGAGATCTTTCAGATGCCTTCTATTACTAGTAATGCTTGTAACTCAGAGAAGCTGGGTCATTCTATGTCAATATGTTCAACCAAAAGAAGCAAAAGAAGTCAAAAGAAACAAGAGACAGAGAAGTGCAAGGGAGAAGGGGAGGAGGAAAAAGAAAAAAAAAACAAAACAGAAGATAAGGAAAAGGACAAAACAACTGGTGGGAGAAGAGTGCCATAAAATGCCTCAGACTGACAGTGTAGGCAGGTATTTTCTAAAATGGATTCTGAAACAATTTAATTCAGGAAAGGATGAAGAGTGTGTAAAAACCCAAACTATGCTTGCGTGCTTCAACTGTCCAAGGTGTCCTGCTCTAGCCTGGCTTATTTTTCCTTCATGCTGCCTTGTACGGACCACTTTCAGCAAAAAGAACCCCACGGTGATTCTGCAAAGCAAATAGTAATAAAGAACCTAGCAGAACTAGAAACAGATGTTTTAGGCCTTTGGCTCTTTGTTCTAGTGGTGACTCAACACTGCTTCTCTTACTCCTGTACTTTTGGTTTGTCTCAAATTCAAAATACAAATGGAGGCTGAGCACAGTGGCTCATGCCTGTTCCAGATGAGCCTGGGCAACATAGTGAGATCCCCTCTCTTAAAAAAAAAAAAATTAGCCAAGTGTGGTTGAACATGCCTGTAGTCCCATCTACTCAGGAGGCTGAGGTGGGAGGATCGCCTGATCCCAGCAGTTCAGGACTGCAGTGAGCTATGGTCCCGCCACTGTACTCTAGCCTGGACAATTGAGTGAGACCCTGTCTAAAAAAAAAGCCAATGGCCAGCTTGTGACGGCCTTTCAAATCCAGGTATTAGGGACATGGTACAGAGCCTGTGTGCCATGAACTACTCAGTGGACTATCGTTGTAGAAGTCACCTGATATGTCATGTCCAGTACAAGTAGTTAGTTATTATCCCTATTTTAAATATGAAAAAAGAACAAAGTCAAAAGGATTAATATTACCAAGTGGTAGTAATAGAATCAACATGAACTTAGGTCTCCTATGTAACAGTCCAGTGATTCTAACCCTTTTCCCAAACTTTTTTTGAGATGGAGTCTCACTCTGTCACCCAGGCTGGAGTGCAGTGGTGTGATCTTGGCTCATTGCAACCTCCACCTCCCAGGTTCAAGTGATTCCCCTGCCTCAGCCTCCCAAATAGCTGGGATTACAGGCGTGCATCAGCATGCCCAGCTAATTTTTTGTATTTTTAGTAGAGACAGGGTTTCACCATGTTGGCCAGGCTGGTCTCGAACTCCTGACCTCAGGTGATCTGCTCACCTTGGCTTCCCAGAGTGCTGGGATTACAGGTGTGAGCCACCACACCTGGCCCCCTTTTCCCATTTTAATGTATCTGTGCACAATGCAATCCCATCAGTAACAGTGGTTTGCCACTCTATTGGGTGAGAACGGCAAGAAAGGTATAGCAGCCTTAATTAGAATTTGGGCAGAGGTGCATGTTGGAACAATTATATAGAAAATTTGGTTAAAATGAGACCACTGAGATTAGAGTAATTAGAACTGAGTGGAAGTTCTTTCTTACCTTGTTTTAATGTCTCCTATATACAAATTAGTGCTTAGCTTCAACTATTATTTCTTAATGCACAGCCAGAAATTTTCTTTTCTTTTTTTTTTTTGAGATGGAGTTTTGCTCTTGTTACCCAGGCTGGAGTGCAATGGCGCGATCCTGGCTCACCGCAACCTCCGCCTCCTGGGTTCAGGCAATTCTCCTGCCTCAGCCTCCTGAGTAGCTGGGATAACAGGCATGCGCCACCATGCCCAGCTAATTTTTTGTATTTTTAGTAGAGAGGGGGTTTCACCATGTTGACCAGGATGGTCTCGATCTCTTGACCTCATGATCCACCCGCCTCGGCCTCCGAAAGTGCTGGGATTACAGGCGTGCACCACCACGCCCGGCCCAGCCAGAAATTTTCTAAAAGTAATCTGATTATTTCCACAGCTTAAGTTTAAGCTAAAATCTGCCAAAGTAATTGCTCATAAAAACCTTATAACAATATGGTCAACTCTCAATTATATATACTTAATCAGCTTTGGGGGTATTAGTGAAATTCTCCACTTTTATATGCATACTCAGATCCAACATTTTCTTTCTAGTTTGATTCTATTCTTCCTAACCCCAAAAGAATTCTCCCAAATGTGCTGAAGGGAACACTTGTCTGTTTCATCTTAAAACAGCCAGCACTCAGTTCTGGTTTCTTGAATCTCAGTGGTCCCATTTTAACCAAATTCAATGAACAATCTTTTTCTGTTCTTTCACCTCTTTACTGGATTCCCTTTAGACCAAACTTGTTTAACCTGCGGCCCACATGCAGCCTAAGACAGCTTTGAATGTGGCCAACACAAATTTGTAAACTTTCTTAAAATGTTAGATTTTTTTGTGTGTGATTTTTTTTTTTAGGGTGTCAGCTATCATTAGTGTTAGTATATTTTATGTATGGCCCATGACAATTCTTTGTCTTCCACTGTAGCCCAGGGAAACCAAAAGATTGGACACTCCTGCTTTAGACTGACATAACAGACATTATAGCAGAAACTGACTTCTTACATGCAAACAAAGACAACCTCAGATTTAAAGGTTTCTACTTCGAACTTGCCTATTTTCAGGCTTATCTTACTATTTGGTGAAGTTTACTATCTTGACTCCTTAGAAACGTTTCTCCCTCATTCTCCCTAACTATAAAATCAGGATGGCCCCTATACCTCCCAGGATTGCGGTGAGGATTATATGAGAAAAGAAAAGCACCTAGCATAAAGTCTGGCATGTGCTACCTTATGAGGCTCTTAATGTGTAGCCACTCAGAGTTAGTTCTTCTCTAACCTTGGTTGAGCGTCACGGTTCTTTCTTCCTAACTGGTATCTCCTCTGTTCGTTCCCACTCCAATCCTCCTTCCTTCTAATTGTCCTCCATAGGCTCTTCTTTTACTCCGCCTCCTTCTTTTTGGGGCTATGCTTGAACTGACAGAAGTAAACCTTGAAAGCCCTTCCAGGCTACAAGTTCTACTTGTTTTAAAATACTCTGAATAATCTAACCAATTCAGACACGTAACTGTACTACTTTTTTTTTTTTTTTTTTTTTTGAGATGGAGTTTCGCTCTTGTTACCCAGGCTGGAGTGCAATGGCGCGATCTTGGCTCACCGCAACCTCCGCGTCCTGGGTTCAGGCAATTCTCCAGTCTCAGCCTCCTGAGTAGCTGGGATTACACGCATGCGCCACCATGCCCAGCTAATTTTTTGTATTTTTAGTAGAGATGGGGTTTCACCATGTTGACCAGGATGGTCTTGATCTCTTGACCTCGTGATCCACCCGCCTCGGCCTCCCAAAGTGCTGGGATTACAGGCTTGAGCCACTGCGACCGGCCCATAACTGTACTTCTTATACTTCCCTAAGGAGTTTTCATGTTCAAGATGAAATATAAACTAATGAAAAATGTAATACCTTATCCACCTGCTCTTTCTGCTATTTCCTAATCTAGTAATACTTAATCGAGCATAGCTGGCATACTGGCATCATTTGTTTAGCTCTTAACATATCTCCATTCTACTGTCCTCATTCCTAAGTAAGTTCTCTGCAATTCAGTGTATAAGATGTACTAACCTTTTCCTACCAGTCTTTCCAGGCTCTTCTGTATGTTTATACCAACCCCTCATTTTCAGTCCTTTATGCCACCGCACTCTGTCTCCTTTAAGAATCTCACACTAGGGCTAAGAAATAGGAAAATATGGGACTTTTGTGAAAGGATTTCAAAAGCTTTTACTCTGGTGTCTCAACTTAGCAAAATATTATGACTAAGGTACGATGACAAGGCCTTGATTCTGCCATTAATTTACAGAAGACCAGAGAAGTTACAGGAACAACTAAATAAGAAGATTACAATCTACGAATGGAAGTCATTTCAAATACCATCAAATGTATATGGGAGTTATTTCCTTCTTCCTGGATCTACTGCCTTTATCCTTGAGAGGTACACTGTATTAGGGAAAAAAATCACTGATTTATAAATAATGACATCTGGGTTTAATTCCACTATCTCTTACTAATTTGCTCTGTGACTTCAGACAAGTTGCTTAACTGCTCTGTGTCTCAACTGTCTCATCTGTCTACAGATGTGTGGAAACACTTCATATTCTGAGGATACACTTCATATTCTGAGGATCAGCGGAGTCATTCACTCAGTCATTCATTCTTTACTGAGTACCTACTAAGTACCAGGTATTATACTGAACATGATGGGATAATTAAAGACATAAATACTGTCTTCTCTAAACAGATCATAAATATCTTAAGGACAATCCAGTATACAAACACTGTGATATTAGGTTCAATGTTATACATAAAGTTAGGGAAAAGTGATGGCATTCAGAAAGTAAAATAGTGTCTAGGTGAGGAGAAAATCAGGAAAGGTAGCTTTTGAGATAGGTTTAGAAAATACATGTAGAAGGGACATTAAGAGCAAAGGTAAGGGAAGCAAGGATGGTGTGTTCAGGGAATCCCAAATAGTTCAGATTGTAAGAAACATAGAATATATAAAGGTTTCCTGGTGGGGAGTTACATAATCAAGAGCTGTATAACAGAAAACTTGATCTGGCTATCATGTATAAGATGAAGTAAAGTATGGAGACCAGGAGTCAGGCTAGGGGGCTAATGCAGTGGTACAAGCCATAATACAATCCCAAGGTGTGCAAAATGCAATTTGTTACTATTGGTAAGTCCTGTCTCCATTACTACATCTTATGTTTCTTAAGTGTAGGAGCATTACCATTTTTTAGCATGTAAATTATGTTCTAGAGTGATGTCATACACCTTGCAGAAACAGAATAACTAATAAAATGTCTATTACCTTAGAATACGTACCTCTTCACTGGGAAGGGCTACATATTCAGGCTGTAGGGGTCTTGGAACTGAGAGGCCGGGTCCTGGCAAAGATACATTTGACAGACGTCTCTTTCTTACTCCACTACAGTTATTTGGAATCTTGAAGGCACATCGTTTATGATAATTTAATCCACAACCTAAACATATTTTACAAGGTAAAATATAAGATTAAAAAAAACCTTTACTATTTAAGTATGACACATAAAAACCACTGCTTCTTTTATTTGATATATTTTCTCTGTTAGCCATACCTACCCTAATTAAGAACCCAGATGGCAGGCTAAGTGGATGAATTAAAGAAGAAAAGTAAATGTATGAAAGGGATAAGTCAGCTAGAGCAGCGGTTAAGGTGAGGTCCCTAAGATAACCACTTGGAAATTTGTCAGAAACATAAATTATAAGGCTCCACCCCAGATTTAGAGTTAAAAACTATGAGGATGAGGCCCAGTAAAGTGTATTTTATAATGCACAATACAGTTTGAGAACCACGGACTTAAAACACTGGTTAGCAAACTATGGCCTCTGTACCAAATTCCTCCTGTGACATGAAAATTTAATGAAACTCAAATTTTGGTGTTTCTAAATCGTTTTATTGGAACACAGCCGATCTATTTGTTTACATATTGTCTGTGACTGGTTTCATACTGTAATAGCAGAGTTAAAACAAGACAGAGACCATAAGACCAAAAAAGTCTAAACTATTTACTCCCTGGCCCTTTACAGAAAAACTTTATCGATCCTCCACCTTAGAAGACTGTTTCTTCATCAGAAATGTGCACCTATGTCCTATTCCTAGCAATTCTAATTCAGAACAAATTTGACAATTTAGTCGTAAGAGACAACTTTTTAAAACCAAAAACTGACAGGAATATTTATGGAGCCACTACTTTGTACTAAATATTTAACCTCATTACCTTATTTAACCATTTACTCTTTACAAAATCAGTGGGGCAGAATGTACTTTACAAAGAAATTAATCTTAAGAGGTTTAGTAATTTGCCTAAGAATATGAAGGAGTAGGTGGCAGAGCTACAACCAGAGTCCTGATCTCTCCAATTCTAAATCTCGTTCTTACTCAACAGTTTATCATCTTGTTTTTTTCACTGATAATAAAAGAATGCAAATGTGGAATCTTATTTCAAATGACCACACAAATCTTAGAACACATACCTTCACATTTAAGTCCCTGCCGTACCAATCCCCAGAGCATCTCACCACAATAATCACAGAAAGTAGGAGCTTTGTAAGAATGTACATAGAGAGTATGTGGACGAATCTGGAAGTCTTCTACTGTGGCCAAAGCTTTAAAAAAGAAAAGTATTAAAATATATCTGGTATTTGTAACTGCAATGAGATTAAGAAAGCTCACACATTCATTTATATCAAAGTACACAGAATCATTTTTTCTCTGAAAGTTTCATTGGACCATAAAAGTAAATTCTTTTCAGCATTTAATGTTGTGATTTCAAACTCTAGGAAGTCCATTTGCTTCTAATCACTTGAGCTCCTGAAGTAGGTAGTAGGTTAGCTCTTTGGAACTCCAACACCATTTTCTCATCATGACAAGATTGCAAATAGATGTTAGGTCTACTTTGGCCATTTGAAAACTGCTTCACTTACACACAGTGGGAAACAGACACTAAAGTAAAAAGTACTGTGGAACTTAACTTCAATTTACAGCAATGTTTCTGTGGAAAAAGATAGTGAGTCCTAACTTAGGATCTCAGGATACACTTGTCTGTTCTCCAGAGTCCTAGTGGATAAGAGAAAGAAACTCCTTTCCCCACAGTGAACATCAGGACAGTAGGCCCAAGAAACTTCCTCTCACCTCAAGCTGCAAGTCGTTAGTAGATACTCTGTAGTCTGATGGGGTTCAGAGTAGAGAAGGAAGAGATATGAGCAGGACTTCCAGGTAAGACAGGGAGTGAAACTCATCAGGAATGAAGAGGAAGGCAAGGATTGGGAAATACAGAGATGGTTTGGGGTTGCTGTATAGAAGAGGAATGATCAATGTAGCGGGAGTGAGATGAATGAGAGAATCAGAAATGTAAGATGAGAGGAGTGGAAACTGATAAGGAGAGAGGATCTCAAGAACAGGCTCAAAGGTGAGATTGAGAAAAGGAAAAACTGGGAGCAGGATTCTGACCCACGACTGGCCAGCTTGCTTCCTTTCTTCCATCAGTTCTCCTACTTGCCAAACAAGAAGTACTGCAGACCCACTATGTGCATTATTATAGCATTCTTTCTTGCTTTTCACTCCTGACTATCTTGCCCACATTGTTGCTGGATGAGATAGCAAATAGTGGGAATTAAGAAACAAAGTATGGCAAGAATGGGTGAGATGGGAAAAAGGTAGAAAAAAGCCACTGGGACAAGAAGGGAAAGAGCATTTTCTTTTAAAGCCACAGAAATAACCAGCATGGTAATTTCCTCTTCCATATCTTCATTACTTCTTTTTTCCCGATTCTGTTTTCTAAACCCCAATTTTCTTCTTTTATGCTCTTTACAGAAATGAGGAGAAAAGAAACAGAATTTCAGTGTAATGGTTTTATTTCTCTCACTCAGAAAAGAGTTTGTTTCTTTCAGAGAAGAGTATATTTCTTTCAGACCAAATAATTCCTTAGCTTAGTAACATTCAAGTAACTTACAGATTTTCCTTTCCTGATTTTTCTTTTTTTTTTTTTTAAAGAGACGAGTTTCGCTCTGTTGTCCAGATGGAAGTGCAGCAGTGTGATCAACGCCCACTGCAGCCTCAGCCTCCCAAGCTCAGTGATCCTCCCACCTCATCCTCCCAAGCAGCTAAGACTGCAGTTGCATGTGACCATACCGGGCTAATTTATTTTTTTTTTAATTTTTTATAAAGACAAGGTTGCTAAGCTCCTTAGGCTGGTCTCAAACTCCTGAGTATAAACAATCTTCCCGCCTCAGCCTCCCAAAGTGCAGGTGTGAGGCACTGTTCCCAGCTATTTTTCTTTCTTAATGGTGATATAAGATTCTGGAAAGGAAAAATCATATAGTAACCATTATTAGGGATGAAAGAAGTTAACAATAGTACAAAGACCAAATATAACTGAATGGACAGAAAAGTAGGCTCTTTGGGGGAAAAGGCAATAAAATTTAAAAAGCCATCGCTTACCTGAAAGAACAACTTCCACTAGATCTCCTTCATGTATTTCATCTGCTGAGGTAATCAGCTGCAAAATATTTTCTGAGTTCATGTCATGGCGAAAGAGAAGAATTTTGTCATACATGCCAAAGAATCCACACTCTGGAAACTGTGGGATAATAGTCCTGTATCAGTATAACCACTGCTTTCTATTTTTATAAGTAAATGTTTCAATTTTATCAAAGAATTTAAAACATAATGTTTTAACCTAACATTTCCTCACAACTCTACTGATACCTAAAAGGTGAACCACATACTCAAGCATCCTGGTTAATTTTAAAGTTCAAGAAAAATAGAAATGTAAACTTTCAAATAAACAATCATTGATGATTTTAAAACACATGTCTCTTACAAATACAGGATTTCTATAATCAGTTACTGATGGAGAATATAATCTTAAACTTACTGCTACTCTACTCTTAGCCTGAAAGATAAGCAGTCTTTCCCATTCTCCAGAACTGTACTGTCCAATATATGGTTAGTTACTAGCCACATGAAGTTATTTAAATTTCAAATATTAAAATTATATAAAATTAAAAATTTAGTCCCTTAAACTACAGTATAAGCACTCAACTGACACCTTGGGTACCATACCAAGTATCACAGATAAACACTTTTATCATCCTGGTAAATTCTATTCAACAACACTAACAGAAGAACAATAATTCTCAAACTACAGTTATGAGAACTAATTCCAACATTTTTGCCTAATGTACCTATATCCTCTAGCATTTATCTAATATAGTCTTTAAGTCTACTCATTGTAATTATGAATACATGTTTCATTACACTGCTTTTTCTTTAAAAGAAAAAACAACCGTTGGCCAGAGCAGGACACTTGCAGATTTGTTCACATATGCCCTATGTATATTATTTCAACGCTTCTACATTTTGTGACTACAGTGCCGAAACACTTTGGGGAGGATTAGAATTCCAGGTACTAAAATATGAAGGTATGTGTTTGAAATTTTATACAGTTAACAGAGTGAAGTTATTTAAGAGAGAATTTTAAATACTTGCCTATACAAAATTAACAATATTTAATTTTTAAATCACTTTTTAAAAATTGAGACCATCTTCTAAATCACCAGTGCCTTGGGACATGCTGTTCTAGATATTTCAAAATTCTTCAGCAGATCTCAGAATCATAAATGTTCACTGACTTATTCTGGCTTCTCATAGAATATTCTTTAATAAATGATACAGCATATTGCCTGCCTGCATCAAATGGTTTAAATCAGTCTCGCTAAACTAAATGCATGTCACAGAGATGCTGCTGAAGATATGGTTCACCTATTTCATTTTATAGCCCTTCTCTGTGAAGACCCATAAAATAACTTTATCTGGTTGATTTTATAACATGAATAATTTGCTCATCTAACTTAACATGTTTTCTCATTTACTTTGTCCAATGGAAAAAAAGCACAGCCAAATTTGTAGCCCAAATTTAGCATCAGTTTTGGATCTTATGGAATGTGTTTTAGGTGCAAATACGAACTGAGCTTCATCTCATTTCTTACCTTAATTTTCTCATCAGAAAACTCCTGTATATATTTCTAAAGAGTTCTCAAAACTTTTTTTTGAGACAGGGTCTTGTTCTGTCGCCCAGGATGAGTACCATGGTGTGATCACAGTTCATCACTGCAGTCTCAAACTCCTGGGCTCAAGTGATCCTCCCACCTCAGCCTCCCAAGGAGCTGGGACCACAGATGCATGCCACCACTGCCAGCTAACTTTTTATGTTTTGTAGAGATAGCAGTCTCGCTGTGTTGCCCAGGCTCGTGCTGATCTTCTAGACTCAAGTGATTCCCCTACTCCCAAAGTGTTGGGATTAGAGGCCACCACACCTGGCCTCTCAAATCTTTTTTAAAAGTTAAATTAAAAAAATTTAAAAACAATGATTAGTTAGAAAGTTACAAGTTTACAGTCTTTTTAACCAGGGTAATGAAAAATACAGAAATATTTAGAATTTTTTGTAATACTAATTCTCCTTTTGAGCAACCAATAGTATCTGTAAAATCTCAGAGTATGCTTTAATATGTATCTAACAGTATAAGATTTCTCAATTTAAAAAAAAGTAGTCAGGCGTGGTGGCTCATGCCTGTAATCCCAGCACTTTGGGAGGCTAAGGTGGGCAGATCACAAGGTCAGGGGTTTGAGACCAGCCTGGCTAACATGGTGAAACCCTGTCTCTACTAAAATTACAAAAATCAGCTGGGCGTGGTGGTGCACACCTGTAATCTCAGCTACTCAGGAGGTGGAGGTTGCAGTGAGCCAAGATTGAACCACTGCATGCCAGTCTGGGCAACAGAGCAAGACTCCGTCTCAAAAAAAAAAATACAGAAATCAAAAAATACAGAATCAAAAAATTATTAGATTTTCATTAAAATTTTACTAAATTTTATCAAATTATTAAGTTGGAGAATAAAATATCTTCATAATTGAGTTAAAACAATTCATAAGGATAAAGGACTCCACATTTCATCCTCATAAAACCTCTAAGGCCGGTGGTGGCTCATGCCTATGATCCCAGCACTTTGGGAGGCTGAGGCGGCGGATCACGAGGTCAAGAGATCAAGACCATCCTGGCCAACATGATAAAACCCTGTCTCTACTAAAAATATAAAAATTAGCTGGGCGTGGTGGCGTGCACCTATAGTCCCAGCTACTGGGGAGACTGAGGCAGGAGAATCACTTGAATCTAGGAAACGGAGTTTGCCATGAGGTGGATGTTGCAGTGAGCCGAGATCGCGACACTGCACTCCAGCCTGGTGACAGAGAGACTTCGTCTCAAAAAACAAACCAAAAAACAAACAAAAAAAACCCTCTAAGGCCAGATGCAGTGGCTCATGCCTGTAATCTCAGCATTTCGTAAGGTCAAGGTGAGCAGATCATTTGAGGTCAGGAGTTTAAGACTAGCCTGGCCAACATGGCGAAAACCCATCTCTAATAAAAATACAAAAATTAGCCAGGTATGGTGGGGTATACCTGTAGTCCCAGCTACTTGAGAGGCTGAGGCAGGAGAAGCACTTGAATCTGGGAAACAGAGGTTGCCGTAAACTGAGATTATGCCACTCACTGCACTCCAGCCTGGGTGACAGTGAGACTCTGTCACAAACAAACAAACTCTACTATTTGTATGAATATAACTGATTAAAAAAAGGCGTATTTCTTGCATGTCTGGTAAGTGCAAGATACTGGCCTTACAGTTTGTAAAGACAGAATAGTCCTTATCTTCCAGGAACTTACAATCTAGTAGGAAGCTAGAAATAAAAACAGATATATACAGTATAAGGCAAATGACAAAATTAAAATATAAACAAAAATATAGAAGAAGGAGGAAGAAAAAATGTTAACTGGGAAGGTGGAGTAGAGGAATCTAGTATGATATTTGAGCAAAACCAAAAAAGAGAAGCACGGTTTCCATAGGCCAAGTGTCATCAATGAGAAGTTACAAGATAAATGGAACAAGCCTTGAGACTAAAGAATGAGATGGGAGAAAGCTGGGTAGAAAGAGGGTAGAAAAGCACAGGGAGCCCTACTGGCGCCATAGTAACAGAGAAACCTATTAGTATGCTCAAACTTTGCCATCTACTAACCATAGAACCTTGGAAAAGTTGCTTAACCTTTCTAAATCAGTTTCTTGTTTATAAAATGGAGAATAATAGGAGTTATAGGCTGGCTTGAAAGGGTTCTTATCAAAATAAATTACTTGATGGCTGTAAAACTCTCAGCACTGTGATCCATAAACAGCAGTGGTTTATATTACTTGTATATACCTAAGAGGGAGAAGAGACATAGAGTCTCAGAGCAAGGCAGGAACATGATTAAACCTGTATTTTAAAAAGAGAATGCTGACAGCACTGCGTAGAGGAACTGGAACAGGAAGAGGCCAGCAAGCAAGATGCTGAAGAAAGGGTTACACTAACAGTCAGAGAGACGTATCAGAATCTGAATTATATAGCAAGTAAATGGAAAGAGACAAGGAAATTTCTCTCCAGAAACTATCTTTGAGAAATCAGATGGCTCATCAATACTGTTTTGACCAAATCATCAATAATGTTTTGACCAAATAACCTTCTTAAGCACATGACCTAATGAATAATATCAATATGAAGTTGCTATTATGAGCCTTAAAAGCAAGTAATTATAGCGAGATATTATAAAATACTTATTTAAAATAGACATATGTATATTAGAGGCTAAAAAGCTGTTGGTAATGATAAAGAATAGTCATTTTTCAGGTCAACACATGTTTTCATACTACACTCATTTATATGACAGACAAATTAAGAGTTTGTAAGGGAAAAAACACAGGTATGTTTGGTAGGGTGTGTAGATATTATAAATGAGTCTGAACAAAAAACATGAGAAGTCTTGAGACATGGGTATATTAAAGATAAACACCTAAAAAGCAATATACCATGAGCACACATTCATTATGATAAAGAATTATACAGAGCAAAAAAAACCAAACTTTTAATGAATTGAATATACAAGGATTTACTGTTCCTGATTTAAAAAAATTCACAAAACCAGTTTTCAAGCAGGAGTGGATCTCTAAACAATGTCTTAATTCTGGCCACACATCAGAACCACCTGTGGAGCTGGACGCAGAGGATGCTTAGGCTATGATTCTAGGCTTATAGTTAAGGTCTAGGGAACAGGCAGTAAAACATGAATTTTAAATGTACTTTTAAAATATTATTCAATGTATTTATTGTACATACTCTTTAAAAAAATCGATTTTTTAAAATAGCTTGAAATTTATAGAAAATGCAGACAATAGTCCAGAGTTCCTATATACTATCTGATACCCAGTTTCCTCTATTATTAACATTTTATGTTACATGGTATATTTATTACAATTAATAACCTGATATCCATACATTATCAACTAAGGCCCATACTTTATTCAGATTTCCTCTAGTTTTTAACGTAATACCCTTTTTTTGTTTAAGAATCCCATCCATACTATATCACCTTTAACTGTTCTGTTCCCGTAGGCCCCTTTTGGGCTGTGAGTTTCTCAGACTTTGCTGGATTTGAATGATCTTGGCTGCTTTGAGAAGCACTGGTCAGGTATGTTGTAAGAAGTCTCTCTACTGGAATTTGTCTGACGTTTCTCTCATGATTGCTGGGGTAATGGGTTTTGGGGAGGCAGATCACAGAGGTAAAGTGCCATTCTCATTGCATTCTATCAAGGGCATCTACTATCAACATGACATCACTGTTGAGGCTGGTTGAGGTTGTGTTTGTCAGGTTTCTCCACTGTAAAACTACTCTGCCCCCGACCCGTTTCCATACCATACTCTTTGGAATTAAGTCACCATGAGCAGACCACTTAAGTGGAAAGGTTGATTTCCTTTTCTTGAAGGTGGAGTATCTACATAAATTATTAAAATTCTTCTAAGTGGGAGATTTATCTATTTTCTCCCACTTATTTATTTATCCAATCATTTATATATCTCAATATAGACACATGGACATTTACTTTATACTTTGAGATATAATATATACTCTTTTAAAATTATAATTTTATTTTTGAATAGGCAATTATTCAAAGTTCAAAAGGCAAAAAAGAGCAGACAGCACATCTATGCCCTAGCTGCCTCATTAACTGTCCTGTAGTCACCAGTGTTGCCAGTTTTCTCAGAATCCTTCTGAAAATATTTTATATATCAAATAAACATGAATATATCTTTCCTTCATTTTACACAAATGTCAGCACACTATAAACGCTGTTCTGCATCTTGCTTTTTTTTTCACTTAGCAATATATTTTAGAGATCATTCCATTTAAAAAGTTCTTTTTCTTTTTTTTTTTTTTAACAGCTGTATAGTTTTCTTTTACCAGTCCCTACTGATGGGATATGGCGTAAGTAGTAAAACTAGTCCCAAACTGCCTTTGTTAAAATCATCATCTATCTCACTAAGTATATAATCTTAATTAAGTTACTTAACCTTAGTTTTTCCATCTGTAAAATAGTGCCTAATTCATACAATTATTATGAGAAATAAGTTAATATATATACAAAGAACTTAGTGTCCTTTCCAATTTTTTTTCACCAATGTTTTACAGTTTTCACTGTAGAGATCTTTCACTTCTTTGGTTAAGCTTATTCCGAGGTATTTTATTTACAGCTATGGTAAATGGGATGATTTTCTTGGTTTCTATTTCAGATTGTTCACTATTGGCATATAGAAATGCTACTGATTTAGGCTGGGCACGGTGGCTCATGCCTGTAATCCCAGCACTTTGGGAGGCCGAGGAGGGAAGATCACCTGAGGTTGGGAGTTTGAGACCAAGCTGACCAACACGGAGAAACCGCATCTTTACTACAAAAAAATACAAAATTAGCTGGGCGTGGTGGCAGGTGGCTGTAATTCCAGCTACCCTGGAGGCTGAGGCAGAAGAATCGCTTGAACCTGGGAGGCGGAGGTTGTGGTGAGCTGAGATCCTGCCATTGCACTCCTGGGCAACAAGAGCAAGACTGTCGCAAAAAAAAAGCTACTGATTTCTGTATGTGGATTTTGTATCCTACATCTTTACTTATTTATCAGTTCTAATGGTTTTTTGGCAGAATCTTTAGGTTTTCCTAAATATAAGATCATACCATCTACAAAAAAGGATAATTTGATGTCTTCCTTTCCAATTTGGATACCCTCTATTTCTTTTTCTCTTCTAATTGCTCTAGTTAGGACTGCCAGTATTATGCTGAATAAAAGTGGTGAAAGTGGGCATCCTTGTCTTGTTCCAGATCTTAGAAGAAAGGCTTTCAGTGTTTCCCCATTCAGTATACCAGCTGAATGCTTGTCATACATGGCCCTTACTGTCCTGAGGTATGCTCCTTCTATATCTAGTTTGTTGACAGGTTTTTATCATGAAGTTTTTATTGTGTTGAATTTTACTAATTTTTTTTTTGCTATCTACTGAAATGACCATATGGGTTTTGGTCTTCATTCTGTTGATGTGACCTCATGTTTAATGATTTCTGTATGTTGAACCATCCTCACATCCTAGAAGAAGAAAATGGCACAACAGTCTAGGACCTTAGTCTGGGCAAAGATTCTTTGAGTAAGACCTGGAAAGCACAGGCAGCCAAAATAAAAATGGACGAAGGGGATCACATCAAGTTAAAAAGCTTCTCAGGCCAGGCAAGGTGGTTCACACTGGTAATCCTGGCACTTTGGGAGTCCAAGGCAGTGGACCGCCTGAGCTCAGGAGTTTGAGACCAGCCTGGGCAACATGGTGAAACCCCATCTCTACTAAAACACACACACACACACACACACACACACACACACACAGCTTCTTCAAGGAAATAATTAACAAAACAGTGACAACCTACAGAAAGGGAGAACATATTTGCAAACCATTCAACTGACAAGGGATTAATAACCAGAATACATAAGGAGCTCAAACGATTCAACAACAAAAACAAAAGAAAATCCAATTTAAAAATAAGCAAAAGATCTAAATATACATTTCTCAAAAGAAGACACACAAATGTCCAATAGGTATTTGAAAAAATACTCAACATCACTAATCTCAGAGAAATGCAAATCAAAACTACAATGAGATACCTCATCTCATCTCAAAATGGCTTTTATCAAAAAGACAAAAAATCCAAGATCCTGGTGAGGATGCAAAGAAAGGGAATGCTCTTACACTATAGGTGGGAATGTAAATTAGTACAGTTACTATGAAAAACAGTATGAAGGTTGCTAAAAATAAAACTACCATATGATCCAGCAATCTCACTGCTGGGTATCTATCCAAAAGAAAAGAAATCACAATATCAAAAAGATACCTGCACTCCCATGGTTACTGCAGCAAAATTCACAATAGCCATGATAGGAAATCAACCTAAGTGTCCATCAATGGATAAATGGACACAGAAAATGTGGTACACATACACGGTGGAGTATTATGCAGCCATAAAAAGAATGAAAGCTTATAATTTGCAACAACATGAATAAAAGTTGGGAAAAACATTTCGGTGGGTAAAATAAGCCAGGCACAAAAAGACAAGCATTGCATGTTCTCACTCATATGTGAAAAATTAAAAAAAAAAAAAAATTGACCTCATGGAGGTAAGAGAGCAGAAAGACAACTACCAGAGACTCTGAAGGGGAGTGGGTGGGGGGAATAAAGGGGTTGGGTAATAGTTGCAAAAATACAGTTAGATAGAAAAAATAAGATCTAGTGTTTGGTAGCATGATAGGGACACTATAGTTAACAAGAATTTATTGTGTATTTCAAAATAACTAGAAGAGTAGAATTGGAATGTTCCTAACATAAAGGAATGATAAATATTTAAGGTGATGGATATCCCAATCACCGTGATTTGATCATTATACATTGTATGCTTGTATCAAAATATCACATGTACCTCATAAATATGTACAACAATTAGTTATCCAGAAAAACAGAAATAAAAGAGATTAGAACTCTTGATAAGCTTTGAGTGCTAAAGACACCTTAGCTATTCCAATCACTTGGTATAAGCAATACTCCCTGAGTAATCCTATATACACATCTTTTCCCACTTTTTGAGAGTAAGTATGAGATAACTTTCTAGATTTGCTGGTTCAAACACATCAACAATTTAAAATTTTTAGCTACTGCCAAATTGTTCTTTACGGAGGATATACCACTTTATATTTCTGCAAGTAATTTATTATGTATTTGTTTTTGCCATGTTTTTATTATAGTGTATTATCAAATTTGATTTTAGATTAAAATGTTATTTTTGTAGTTTTAATTTGCATTAAGTTGAACCTTTTTTCATATGCTTAAGTGACATCTGTATTTCCCTTTTCTGTAAATTAGGAATTCATATTCTTTACTTATTCATAATGGATTGATCCTCTTTAAAACACCAAATCCAATTATTCATCAGAATAATTTTCATTACGTGGAGACCTTTAATAAGTCCTGAACAACATATCAAAAAACATAAACAAAAATACTTTATATTCTGAAGTATATATGTTGAATTTCTCAAAATGATCTGACATCAGTGAAACATAAGAGCTTTTAAGATAATAGCTTCTTATTCTAAATCAGACTTCAGCAGAATAAAGAACAAAGGAAAAGAGCATTTTTTTCTTTCAGTTGTATAATTTGAAAAGGAGAAAATATTTTGGCAAACTTTTTGATTACATTTTTTGGGGGGGGTCTCCCTCTGTTGCCCAGGATGTAGTTTGATCATGGCTCACTGCAACCTCAAACTCCTGGGGCTCAAGCAATCCTTTAGCCTCAGCCTCTCAAAGTGCTGAGACTACAGGTGTGAGTCATCTTTCCTGGTCCTTAATTACATTTGTAACTCTGCTATACTCACTGACAGAGCCAAAAGCGGTGGGGGCAGAAACCCGTACTAACACTGTTGTCTCTATATTCTCCAAAATAAAATTCTTGCCCAATAAAATAATGAATATATATCCCTTCTAAACATTCTATTCTCCTGAAGGAAAAAAAGGCCCCTTATGAGAAGGGAAAAGTTCAGAAAAGCAGTAGAGGTGATGACATGCTTAGTAATTGTCTGTAATTGTCACTGGCTATTTAGTTTATTCTTCTACAGCAATGATCCTCAGCTGGGATTTTTGCCCCCAAAAGGTATGTGACCATGTCCTGAGACATTCTTGGTTTTCACAACTTGAGCTAGTGGCATTCAGTGAGTACAGCACTGTAGAATGCACAGGGCATCCCCGACAAGAATTACCCCACCCAAAATGTCAACAGTACTAAAGTTGAAAAATCCTGCATTAGAGAATAAGAGTCAAGAGAATGGAGAGGCTGTGGAATGTGGAAGAAGTTGGCAACCTTTTGAAAACTAGACAAGTCCATAATTCCTTCCCTAGCCTACCTCAAAAAGAAAAGAGGAAATAAAAGAAATAGCTAAAGAACTAGCATTGTAGAAGCAAAAACAGGACTACTTTGGCCTCTTTCCAACTGCTCCTCCCTACCCCGCTCTTTTCTGGATTTGCTTACTACAGACTGCCAATGACCCCTCTTGACTGTGCAAAACGAAGTATTTTCCCAGTCCCTATGGAAATGTAACAGAATTTCATCAATTAAATTTCCAGCCTCATGCACTCTGCTCACTTCAGATTTCTTCTTTGCTTTTGCATTAAAAATGGCTTCAAGAATTTAAAAAAAATCTTTCTGTAACCATTTTAAAAGTAACTTTTACAGTATTAACTTATACCTTTACATAAAATGTTCCAATAGTTAGGAACAAAATTATTTTAAGCAACACTTATTTTGAGAATTACTTAAGGTGAACAGTTTCAAGTTCATGTGGTTAATATGCAGTAGGTAAAATGGTAGGCAAGGTAGGAAGCTTGCAAGTTATTTTACCTGGTCAAACACAGTTTTTGCACTTTAACAACAGCTTCAGAATTTAACATTATCTGAATGAATAATTTATCACTATGCACTTAAAAAATTTTTTTTTCTTTAGAGACATGGTCTCACCATATTGCCTAGGCTGATCTCAAACTCTTGGACTCAAGAAATCATTCGGCCTCAGCCTCCCAAAGTGCTGATGATAAGAGGAAGGAGGCAAAGAAATACTAGACACACAGGTGGGTCTCGGCGAAACCCCACCTTCAAGATGAAAAGCCTAAAACCCATGGCCCTAAGTGAGAACTACTATCCCTGTTTGCCTGCTCTCTCCCAATTGGTTCTTTCTGAATAATGTCTTTTTACCAATCGAATGTTGCCTTTTCCAGAACTACCTATGGCCTGTCCCCACCCCATCCTGGGCCTATGAATACCCCAGACTCAGTCAGTAGAGAGAGAAAGCAGCAGCTTGACTGGAGAGAGGTGACTTGACATTGGAGGGACAGCGGGACTTTGGAGAGATGGCTTGATTACCAGGAAGAGCCTGCTGGACCTCAGGGGACGACTACCTGCCCGTCCAAGTCCCCTCTCCCACATCCCCCTCTGCTGAGAGCCCTTTCCCATTACTTACTGCCTTCACCATCCTTCAAGTGTCTGGGTGATCTCATTATTATTGGATGCCAGACAAGAGCTAGAGACTCACCAAGTGAAAGTACCCAAAAAAGGGCTGTCACAAGGGGCCCACTGAGCTGATAACACAGAGCTATCCATGGATGGCAGAGCTAAGAGAGTATTATAATACATCTTCTGGGGC
The DNA here is from genome assembly GCF_049354715.1 of Callithrix jacchus. Classification (NCBI taxonomy): domain Eukaryota; kingdom Metazoa; phylum Chordata; class Mammalia; order Primates; family Cebidae; genus Callithrix; species Callithrix jacchus. The sequence goes on along the minus strand of NC_133515.1, from coordinate 77,680,218 downwards.
TTTGGGGGGCAGGGGCAGGTCGCAGGCACCCCCACCTGGGTTCTGCCACAGGGCCTGCGTGAAGTCTGCTCCTGCCATAGCTCAAAGTGGTTAGCTAGATCCTGCACTTGCTTGCTCACATGTTCCCTCCAGAAAGAGGTTGAGTGTGGTGGGCCAAGTAAACAGGGCACCCCTGTCACAAGTCCAATGAAGCGGTCGAGAAAAATCCTGCATCACTGAGGTTACAGGTGTGAGCTGCTGTGGGAAAAGGGCCTATCATCACAAAACAAAGTGGCAGAATAGCAACAACCCTTGATTCCAAAACTCTGCTATGGTATAATATACTCTGCTACCTCTTCTTTAGATTCTTCTTTTTTTTTAAGCATACACCAATAACAAAGTTAATGTGATTTCAAGGTTGAAAATCCATGCATGATCACTGTAAGATGGGCAAGGCTTCTGGACTACTCCCTCAGTATCGATTTTCTCACTTGTAATCAGTCTTGTAAGTGGCCTCCAGCTGTGATCTGATCAGTGAATATCTATTTGGCTCAATTCCAGTTCTACCTGCTGCTCAGATCTGCCTGCCTTCTGCATTCTCCTGATTCCCAGTCCTGCTAGTTCTTTGGGTTTAATCAGTAAAAAACATATTCTCTTTAGCTTATAAACCTCTAAAAGGCAGAGAACTTGTTTGTTGTTAATTTTGCTTTATAAAACAAGATATAGGAACTTCATATATATAGGTTAAAAATTCAGATTAACCATATTCATACTCGCAATAAAAACTGTGCACTGTTCTTAAACAAAAATAGGTTGGGCATGGTGGCTCACATCTGTAATCCCAGCATTCTGGGAAGCCAAGGTAGAGGGATCACTTGAGCCTGAGGCTTTGAGACCAGCCTGGGCAACATGGTGAAACTCCATTTCTACAAAAAATAAAAAATTGAGCTGGGTGTGGTGGCTGGAGTCTGTGGTCTCAGCTACTCAGGAGGCTGAGGTGGGAGGATTGATTGAACCCAGGAGGTCAATGCTGCAGTGAGCCGTGACTGTGCCCCTACACCCCAGCCTGGGTGACAGAGCAAGACCTGTCTCGAAAAAACAAAAACAAAAATGCCCAGGCGAAACTAGAAATCCTGTTTAAGACCTCAAGTGGCAATTCACATTGGTAAGATTTTAATCTAGGAGATACTCATATTCCCTATTTTACTACGCCCCTAATAGTACTAAAAGAGAGACAATGTAGATTTCTCCAAACTTCAGAAATTCTATAATGCATCAGTTTAACCCAAGGATTTTCAACCTCAGCATTATTAACATTTTGGGCCATATAATGCTTTGTTGTACCAGGCTCTCAATGTGCATCACAGCAACCTCTTTATCCTCTATCTGCTAGATGCTAGAAGCACCGCTCCGCCCCGCGCCCCCCCCGCCCCGTCCAGTTGACATCCAAAAATGTATCCAGACATTGCCAAATGTCCCCTGGGGATCAAAATCTTGTCATTTGAAAACCAAGTGTTTAACTTGATCTTATATATTAAAATCAGATACTAAGACGGTAACATTTGCCAATAAAATAGTCCAAAGTCCTAATCCACATTCTTATATGGAATAAGGAAAAAGTTCACTGGTGTCCTCAGGAAATAAATAACTTTAAAAATTTCAGAGCATTCTAGAAGAATGCTTGGCCTTTTGCACAATCCCAGGAAGAACAAGCCTTACAAACTAATTATCTGACAATCTAAGCTAGTGGGGTCAGCTTGGGCACAACTAAAGCACTGGATACATGAAACAAGATGGGAAAGAATACTGATGCTTATCTGCTCATTTCTATCTCTTTCCAGCTCTAATAATTATAAATCATGTCATCAATAAATTTTTTTCCAGTATCATGTTTTTAGAAGTAAGAGCAGGTAAAATGTCTCCTTTACCAAATGTCTACTAAATGCAAGGCATCCCTGAGGATAAAAGATGAATAAGACAGCATCAGTCAATGTATCACAAATGTTGGAAGGGTTTCAAAGCTTTGAAAAAAGGAAGCTAAGTTTTGGCTTACGCTAACAACAACAACAACAAAAGAAACTCCACCCTACTCCACCCTCAGGATGTGTAATGAAACTAGATGAAATTCAAAGAGTGAACGCTTTGGTCATATTCAAATTTTAAGCAAATCTTAACTTAAACGATCTGTTAGAAGTATTTTCTTGGGAAAAAAGCCTCATATATGTTTTGTAGTATTCTTCCTAGAATTTAATCTAGTTTTTAAATTACAAGCCTTGAACCACTGATTGTTCTCTATTTCTATGAAATTTTACCATATTCTCCCCTATACTGGGAATGCCAATTTTATTTTCCCCCAACTTAACACGATATCTAAACTATATTTAGAAACTACTGTTTTGAACATCCTCCTGCATGCTTGTTTACTAATTTAATGTTTTTGTAAAACATATTCCCGTATCATTTGACCAAGTATTTATTAAGATCAGTTTTTCTTCCCAGTACATGAGCTATATGTAGAAAGAAGACATTCACCTATATAATACTTGCTATAACATTTCCCCAAATCTGTTGCTTTTATTTTACATATGCATACATTATATATATATATATATATATATATTTTTTTTTTTTTTTTTTCAGACGGAGTCTTGCTCTGTCACCAGGCTGGAGTGCAGTGGCGCAGTCTCGGCTCACTGCAACCTCTGCCTCCTGGGTTCAAGAGATTCTTCCGCTTCAGCCTCCCGAGTAGCTGGGACCACAAGCACATGCCACCATGCCTGGTTATTTATTGTATTTTTAGTAGAGACGGGGTTTCACCATGTTGGCCAGGATAGTCTCGATCTCTTGACCTCGTGATCCGCCCACCTTGGCCTCTCAAAGTGCTGGGATTACAGGCATGAGCCACCGCGCCCGGCCCATTATAATTTTTAATAAAATCTCTAAACTGATCTTTTCAAGATTTCTTTTATTGACCTGAAAGTGAGTTGCCTGCTGTCAAGTGGTTTGATAGTCAATTCCATTATATGCAAATTTTCTTTTGAGTTTTCACATTTCACCTTTAATCACTGAAATTTACCTTGGTATTAGACTTTTCTTTTTTTTTTTTCTTTTTTTTTTTTTTTGAGACGGAGTGTTGCTCTGTCGGCAGGCTAGAGGGCAGTGGTGCTTTCTCGGCTCACTGCAATCTCTGCCTCCCAGGTTCAAGTGATTCTCCTGCCTCAGCCTCCCGAGTAGCTGGGACTATAGGTGTACACCACCATGCCCAGCTAATTTTTGTATATTTAGTAGAGATGGGGTTTCACCATTTGGCCAGGATGGTCTTGATCTCTTGACCTCGTGATCTGCTGGTCTTGCCCTCCCAAAGTGCTGGGATTACAGGCATGAGCCACTGCGCCGGCCCAGATTTTTCTTCTGAGACAGTTTTGCTCTTTCACCCAGACTGAAGTGGTGCGATCTCAGCTCACTGCAACCTCTGCCACCACCCACCCTCTCCCTCCCCACCATGGGTTCAAGCCATTCTCCTACCTTAGCCTCCCTAGTAGCTGGGATTATAGGTGCCCACTACCATGCCTGGCTAATTTTTGTATTTTTAGAAGAGACGGGGTTTTGCCATGTTGGCCAGGCTAGTCTCGAACTCCTGACTTCAGGTGATCCACGAGCCTCGGCCTCCAAAGTGCTAGGATTACAGGCATGAGTCACCACACCTGGCTGGTGTCAGATATTAGGTGAAGGTCTATGTTAATGTTCCTTCAACTGTTTAAAATTAGTTATTCCAAACTCTGTATGTTCTGAAAAACAATTCCTTTTAATTTCTCATGCCTCCTTTGACATACCTTAAAGTATCTTGTGCTTATCTATTTCTGTTCAGAATATAACTTCAGTTACTGTAGTTTTGTCTTTCTCTCTTTTTCATATTTTTAAATTAATGTTCTTGACTACTTTTCCTCCCAGATAAACTTTAGAATAACATTGCCAGAGTAAAAAGAATCCCAATAAAAATCTTACTAGAAAAAAATTTAATTGGAGATGTAAAAATCACACACTATCAGTGTTCCTTTTTCAGAAACATAATAAGACACATTCATTTTACAAGGTCTTGAAAAAATTTTCAAAAATTTTTAATTTTACTTATATTTGGACTTACCCATTCTTAATTATTACTAAATACTTTAAATAATTTTTTTCCTAATGGGGATATTTATGCACTCTTGGTTAGTTTTCCTGTCCCTCTTGTGAAAGCAAAAGATCTTATACAATTTCATTTAACTGTTCCTACCCCTTGAGAGTTGACTCTAATGGGTTTAATTCTTGGACATGTGCATACAATGCAGGAATATCTCAAATAACCTTAAGGGAACAGAAATACAGAAAAGCCTGCTTACTTATTCACTGCTCAACAATGGTAATTAACTGACTAGTTAAATCAGTTGACCTCAAAATTATAAGATTCTTAAGTCACATATGCAATCACTATGAATCTAAAGAAGGACATTATGCCCTGAGGAATACATTGTACCAAAACCACATTCTAATATAGAAATCACAGGTTTTCACATGCAGCCCAAGAACAGAAGATTAAATAAATCAAAGAATTGACTTATCATTAACCCTAATTTTCTGTATCAATAAAAGGAGAATTAGTAAAGCTAATAGAAAATTGTGAGTACCCATTCAGATAAAGGAAGGAATCAGTTGTCTTCTAAAGAGTAGAAAACAAATTGACATATGTGTATACTCTATAAAGCACAAATCAAAAAATTAACACAATCTTAGTTGATGGTAGTTTTCAGTCATTTCTAGATCACTACTGGCTAATTCTAGTAAATTTTCAACAAAGAGGACTTTCAAAGTGTAATAGTTGAAGTTCTCTTTTGAGTTTGGAAATCATTAAGATCAGATTAATACATAATATTGATAAGCTAGCATATACTGTGTGATTATTATCTGCTAAGTATTGGGCTGAGCATTTTAGAAACATACAATTTAGCTGGGTGCCGTGGCTCACGCCTGTAATCTCAGCACTTTGGGAGGCTGAGGCGGGCGGATCAAGATATCAGGAGTTTGAGACCAGCCTGACCAACATAGTGAAACCCCGTCTCTATTAAAAATACAAAAATGAGCCAGGTGTGGTGGTGGGTACCTGTAATCCCAGCTACTCAGATGGCTGAGGCAGAAGAATGGCTTGAATCTGGGAGGCGGAGGTTGCAGTAAGCCGAGATGGTGCCATTGCACCCCAGCCTGAGCGACAGAGCAAGATTCCATCTCAAAAAAAAAGAAACATACCATCTAATATACACAATGATGAGAGATGAATATTATTGTTAACCTCATTTTTCAGGTAAGAAATCAAGATTACATAAGTGGTAGAAATGAACTCCAGTTTAACTCCAAAACTCCAGTTTAACTGTAACACTATACTGCTTCATATTATTTTTTTCCTTTATTTGTTAAACCAAGGAATATTCATTGAACACCTACTGTGGCCATGGTATCTGGCATCATAAAGCTTAATTTTATAGTGGATACAGTCAAGAAAAGGGACAATTACAATGGGCATTATGAATGTTAAAATAGGATGCCAACACCTATACAGAAAAAAACTTGCTTGCTGGAGGTCTAAGCAGAGGATGTACCAAAGAAAAGGTGGTCAAGCCTAGTTAAAAGATAGACTATGGCATGTCTGAAGCTTAGGAAAGGAATCTGGACCAGTGATTCCCTTTGAGGAATCATCAGCATTATTTTGTAAGTAATCTTGCAATAATGCCTTACATAAGCAATCACATATTTCTGTCACCCGCTCATTGCTAGCAACTACAAATGTCCAGTTAACTGCTGTGGAGTGAAGAGGGCAGAGATCATCATGAATTCCTTGAATAACTAGTTCAAATTCAAATAAAATTTAGACCACCACTAGGAAGCAGAATCACAAAACTCGACTAGTGAGGATGTTAAAGGTATCTTGCTTTATCCATGCTACTAGCTATCAGAAAGCAGTAGCAAGGCACTGTACCAGCAAAATCTTATTTCTCCAGGTGAAGTACTAGAGTTGGTGATGACAAAGAGCAGGATTTAAAATATGCTTTCATAGTTCCAACAAGCTGATAGTTCGTTCTCCTTCCTGAGTCATTTTATCATATTGTGCCTTAGGACTTACATCTACCTTCTACGAGGGCAATTTGATAATTGCATCTTCTTTTCTAGAGCCTAAATCACAGGGGCAGGGAATCTGTCTTTCATCTTGAGAGATTCCATAGTTATCTAGCACTGTGACTGAAGAGTAGTGCACCATAAATATTTGTTCAATTGAAGCAAAGCCATAACAGATAATGGCACCCAGGTGTAGGATCATTGTATAACACTATTTAGCTCTCCACACACTGCCACCAGGAAAAGAAAATCTATCTAGAATAGCTCTGCCTTGTTTCAGCTCTGCCTTCTCGTTTCAGCTTTTATAGTATAAATAAGAGTCCTTTTCGCAGTCTATTTAGTGCCATATTTTCTGCATTGTTTTCATCTTTTGTTAGTCTTCTGTTTAAAATGGGTCCCAAGCACAGTGCTGAAGCACTGTCTAGCGTTCCCAAGTACAAAAAGTTTACGATGCGCCTTATGGAGTAAATATGTGTGTTTATTAAGTTTCATTCAGGCATGAGTAACAGTGCTGTTAGCTGTGAGCACAATGTTAATGAATCAACAATAAATATTAAGTGTCTTCAAACAGAAACACATAAAATAAGGTTATAATGATGAAAATGTTGTGACCAGAGGCTTGCAGGAACCTATCCTCCCACTAGGAACAATGGTTCCACTAGGAGCAATGGTTCACTATTTGCTAATTCAGTGCTCTCAGTCACTTTACAAAATCTAACTACTATGAATAACAAGAATAGACTGCACATAGAAATAAAATATATGACAACAATAGCACAAATGACAATAGGAAGAAGATAGAAACTTACTGTTCTAAGGTACACATTACATTATAAAGTGGTATGATATTGTTTGAAGATACTCTGATAAGGTGCACTAGAGCAGGGGTTTGCAAACATTTTCTCTACAAGGTCAGAGAGTAGATTACAGGATTGGTGGTATTAGACCATATAGTATTATATGGTCTCTGTTACAGCTACTCAACTCTGCTGCTGCAGAATGAAAGCAGCCATAGACAAGATATAAATCACTGAGCATCTGTGTTCTAATAAAACTCTATTGACAACAGGTGATAGGCCAGATTTGGCCCATGGATAGAGATTGCTGACCCCTGCATTAGAGGAAATGATAAAAGAAATTTGTAAAGAGTATAGTAAACCAGCAGTGGAGATACTATGGAATTATATAACATAATTCAAAAGAAGGCAAAAACGGACCCAAGAACAGAAGGGACAAATAGAAAATAGCAAAACAATCTATTTAAACCCATGTTTTCTATATGGAAAACGGTATTAAATAGAAATGGTCTAAACACTTAAAAAGCAGAAGTTGACAGCGAATTTAAAAAGCATAAGCGAACTACTAATACATGCAAGCTACAAAAAATTCTACTTTATGTAAGAAAACAGAGAGGCTATAAGCATGTGAAAATATGTCACAATGCAAACACTAATTTTTTATGAAAAGAATGATTAATACCGAAGTATTAGTCCCTCACTTAAGATAGTCCCTCACGTAAGATGATTTGACATACAGGTTTTCAACTTCACAGTGGTGCAAAGGGATAGACATTCAGAGAGCTCCTCAACTTACAATGGGATAAACTCACAGCAGATTGAAAATATCATAAATCAAAACACACTTTCAACTTAATATTTTCTTTTTTTTTTGAGATGGAGTTTTGCTCTTGCCGCTCAGGCCAGAGTGCAATGACACAATCTTGGCTGACTGCAACCTCCACCTTCCAGGTTCAAGCGATTCTCCTGCCTCGGCCTCCAGAGTAGCCGGGATTACAGGCGACCACCATATCGCTGAGCTAAAAATTTTTTTAGTAGAGACAGGGCTTTGCCATGTTGGCCAGCCTGGTCTTGAACCCCTGACCTTATGATCCTCCTGCCTCGGCCTCCCAAAGTGTTGAGATTACAGGCATGAGCTACCATGCCCAGCCTCAACTTAGATTTTCGACTTGTCATGGAATTATCAGGACATAACCCAGTGTAAGCTGAGGAACATCTGTAAGCTTCAGAACAAGATCCTGAAAAATTATATTGAAAAAGGCATCAATATATCAAAGACTGTAAAAGTCCCAAATGTGTTTGCAAAGAATGAGAGCATCAAAAAAAAAACAAAAAAAAAAAAACAAAGAAAAAAACTGACAAAACTAAAGGAGAAACGGACAAATCTACATTTATAGTTGGGAGATTTCAATAGTCCTTTCTCAAGAAAAGATAAAGTAGAAAAAAGTCAATAAAGATATTGAAGATTTGAACACTATCAACCAATTAACCCAACTGACATTTATAGAAAACTGCACTCAACAAGAGCAGAAGACAAGAGAGAATGGGGAAGGTTCCTCCTGAGGAATAATGATTCCACAGCAAGAGTCATTGGAAAATTCAGTTTACTATATCTATTTTATGCTGCTATATTCACTATCAATAATTATTTTATATTTGTATGAAGTTTACACTGAATTATCCTTTTTAAGTTATATCTTATTTCCTTGACATCACTCTAGTTGCTCACAGATGAAGATTTTTAATCTAGTTCTCCAAGAATTTCACCCATTGACCCATTCCTCACATTTATGTTAATGAAGTAACACTGATTCTAGAATAATCCTACAGAACATTGGTAAGCCTCTGTAGGAGTAAATCAATTAGTTCAATTTAGCCATTACACAACATATACATATTTCTTTTTTTTTTTTTTTTTTTTTTTTTGAGACAAAGTTTCGCTCTTGTTACCCAGGCTGGAGAGCAATGGCGCGATCTCGGCTCGGCACGATATCGGCTCACTGCAATCTAGGCTCACCGCAATCTCCACCTCCTGGGTTCAGGCAATTCTCCTGCCTCAGCCTCCTGAGCAGCTGGGATTACAGGCATGTGCCACCATGCCCAGCTAATTTTTTGTATCTTTAGTAGAGACGGGTTTCACCATGTTGATCAGGATGGTCTCGATCTCTTGACCGCGTGATTCACCCGCCTCGGCCTCCCAAAGTGCTGGGATTACAGGCTTGAGCCACCGCGCCCGGCCTACATATTTCAAAAGAACATGTTGTATTAAATAAACATATTTGGAAAAAATAAACAAAATTTCCAAAGATTGAAACTAACTCATAGAGATTCATCAGAAACACTGGTTATGAGTTTCTATGGTCTCAAATAAAAAGGGAATATTCCATTTAAGTTACAAATATGTATTTAAATATTATCTTTAAGTAAAAAATTACAATCTTGTTGCAAAAGTATTTGAAAAAAACTCTAAAGGATAATGGAAGGGAAACAAAAAGCAAAAATATGGAAGGATACAGGGTTCTACAGGTCTACAGAAGTTCTTAGGAATCATTTAGGCCACATTTACATAAATAAGTCACTGTTAAAACAAAGGCAGCATAGGTCATTTCACGAACTGCATAACATTTTTGAATTGCTAATGACTTTTACGTCAGAAGATAATGGAAAATTATATAAAGCATAAGGAATTGAAACAAAAACAATAAGATGAAGGGCCTGAATTACCAGAGAGATATCATTTTTGCAAATAGAAAGTTTACAAATTGTTTGAAACAAATCTGAAACATGCTTGAGAGTCCATTAAAAGTAAAATATAACCAATTCATACAACCCATATAAACAGTTTTGATAATACAGAAAACATACTAGCCTCATCCATCAAATCAAGATTATTATAGATATTTAGCTAAAGTTCCTTAAAAAAATGGCACAGTACAAGGAAGAGGGTGAATGAGAAACAATATAAAACCACCCTGAATTTTCAAATATTTTGTCATGTATTTAAAATTAATTTATCTATTTTTTAAAAGACAGAGAGAGAGAGAGAATGGTCCTATATTAAATGACAGTTTAGGAAAATTCTGAATGTCTTCTTTGAAAAATAATCAAGTTCTAAAGAGAAGGAAATGGATAAAAAAGAAAAAGAGGGCAGAACACAGGGTACCTAGAAAGAACAAGGTATGGACACGGGACTCGGCCACTAGCTACTGGGTCCCAGGGGGCCTTGTGCCCTCTACCTCTCATTTTCTCTGAAAACAAATGAAATTTCTTATGCTGCCTTGACTCTATACAGATTTTCCTGCTTTTAAGAGACAAACAGAAGAGTGATACTTCAAAGCTAGAATAAATGTATTTTATTTTTTAAGACCTGAGTCTCACTCTGTTGCCCAGGCTAGAGTGCAGTGGCGTGATCTCAGCTCACTGCAACCTCGGCTGCCTGCCCCTCCCCCTGCGCATGTCCTGCCTGAGCCTCCCAAAGTTCTGGGATTAGAGGTGTGAGCCACCGCACCTGACCAAATAAAGGTATTTTAAATCTGGAATATAAGTTCCAATTAGGTAGTCTCTGAAATTTCAAACTTTAGCCTCAGTCAGAGGCCATCAGAACTCTTCCAAAAATACTCAGAATAAATTATTGATGGATCAGTATGTCTTAACTCACTGGTACATGTGTAATTTATAGGAAAGCATCAGCAATAACATTACTATTGACATTAACAGCACATACAGTACCTTTTGATAAACAATGGAGCACACAAGATCCTTGACAGCAGATAAAGACAGTTCCTGGGCTTCAATGGTAACACTCTCCCGTGTGAGGCCAATTTGTAGTAGAAATGAAACTGTATGCACTGAGCCTCTGGAGTTAGTGAGCGATGGTGCACTGAAGCTTCCATTAGACAGTCGGGCAGAGAGTCCCGTCTTAGGACTTGAACACGGAGAAGCAGTTGGAAGCACAGCAGGAATAGCTGGAGATAATACAGACTTCTGGGCTGATGGAGGGGAATTATTTGCAGACATCTGCCTTTCTTTAATCTTTTAAAATAGTCGTCAATTCTTTTTCAATGGTTATGAAGAGGTTTTAAAAATAACAGCAGTAAAGAAAATGACTGCACTTTTGGATTTAGTTGAAAGCTTCTTCATTTCCTCTTTTAAGCCACTCATGCCGATGACGGTAAGTTTTATCAATGAGTTGAATGCATAAAAGGTCGTACTTCTCTTGATATCAGTCACATCAAAAAACAGTCTTGTCTGTAGGAAGACAGCCAGGGATTTGTAAAGGATTTAACATCACTAAGCTATCCTTAGCAGAAGAGAGTTGACGGAGCTTATTTACGAATCTATTTTCCTTTCAGTTTGTTCTGGTCTCCTTAATTTGAGAAAATACATATTGAATACGAGTTGTTTTTCTGTCAAGATGAAATACTCTTTGTTTAAAAAAAAACAGTAAGTGTTTTGGATTAATCAATTCAGTACTTTTGCTTTGGTTTACTAATTCCACAGGACACTTCTCAAATGTCCACACCTTAAATCATCTCCTCAAATGTCCTCATTTTCATTCTGGAGGTGGGGGAACTTTTGTATGATGAAGTACAAAGCTTTTTAAAATAGTATAGGCATATTTCATCAGATGAATGGGTCCATCAAGAAAATTGATGCTTTCTGATATGTAGTCAGCCTGGAAGAAAATTTTTTAAAGGTTTTTAATATTTTATATTCATTCACATTAATTTAAAAATAAGAATGTAACTTAATTTCTGGTCTGTGCTTATAATTCACTAATAAATCTTAATGGGCAGCCATTTTTGGCTAGAGAGCAAAGACTTTTTTCACTATAGGTATAATTTCACTGAAGATAAAAAAAGTATCCTTGGCACTCAACACTGATACCTAAAACTTAAACTTTAAACATTTTTTAAAAATCTACTTTATTTTGAATTGATGAAGACCAAACATTTTTTTTACAATTACATGACTGAATTATATCAAAAACAGAAGGGACAAAAAAGAGTAAAACTGACATATTCCCAGACATACAGTACATATCACCCACACGGAAGATGTTCAATACTTTCCTAATGTAAGAGTATTCTTTTTTCATATTAAAATACTAATCCTGTCAAAATATGACTCCTGACTTGCTTTGTTGAAAAACTCCTTTCAGAAGGCTAAGGAAGCAAGAGGGGATATACTGAACAGTTAAATGATCAACAAGTGTGAAAGCTGACATACTTGTAACAGGAATACAGGAGAAAGGGATCTCAACATAAGGGATTTCACCTATCCAAGTCCTAACTAGGCCCAACACTGCTTAGCTTCCAAGATAAGACAAAATCAGGCACATTTGGGATGATGGGGCCATAGACCACAAAGCATTTCTAACAGAAAGAAAGAGAACAGTAGGTATAGTTAAATATATATAATTATCATAATTTTTAAGAAAGCACAGTTCAAAAAGGTTAAAAAAAAAAAAAAAAAAGGTATGACCCCTCATGGCTTAGGCGTGAAACAGCTCGTAACTGATGGCTCCTTTTAAGTTCCATCTATATACCCATAAATAATTCCAACAGAGAGAAAGAAATATCCAGCGTGGCTGCAGAGTAGTTAATGGGTTAAATTAGGAGGAACATGACAGAAGGGCAAAAGCACACAACTACAGTATTAGGAATTGGAACGCTCAGGAAAAAAACTGAGACAAAAAAATCTGCTTGAAGATAAAAGCTTTTATAGCTACTTTCAAGTAAATGATTATTATTCCATCTTACATAATGCACAACATTTGATAGTTTATATATGTTTCACATACTTTACCTTGTGATACCTCTTTGAAAGTCAACAGGGTAAATATCTCTTTTGTAGACAAGAAAATCGAAGCACAACGTGGTAATGCAACTTGCCCAGCAGCTCGTGGCTATTAACAGGTGGAGCAGGAATTAGAAGCCAGGTTCATACTCTCCTACTCAGTGCTGTCTCCACCGTAATACACTATTTCTCCAACAGAACAAGGAACTAAGAGTCATTGCTCAGAGGCTGGTGCTAAGGTTGAGAAATCACACAGAAAGACAGATGGCTCAACTTGTATTTTGCTTATCTTCTCCAACAGTTTTAAATGAAAACTGCAGAAAGCCACTGAAAACTGACACCTGAGCCTCATGACCAAGAGACTGTAACTACTTTATGTGAGTTTGAGTCTCTGGGCCCAGATGCAACCCATTCCATACTACTAAAGCAATTTGCAAATGTAATCACAAAGCTGACTCCCATAATCCTGGAGAAAGAGCTCAAAAAGACAAATATAATCATGGCCTGGAGATCTGTAGAGCTGCTTCAAGTTCTGGGGGCTAGAGAAGCAGGAAAGCAAATTTCAGAAACTACAAATATAAAATAATGAAGCAAATGCTTTGTGAAGAACTAGAGAAGAATGTAATGATCACTAGATGTCAGCAGGAATTCAAATAATAATAATGCCTAGTCAAACACATTTACACCTGGGAAAATACTGATAACAGCTTACATTTACTAAGCTCTTACTATCTGCCAGAGACTGTTCTAAGCACTTTATGTATTAACTCATTAATCCTCACAGCAACCCATTACATAGTTGAGAAAACAGAGGTTCAGAGATGAACGTACTTGCCCAAGACCACACAATTAGCAAACCCAGAAAAAACAACAACAGAACATTTATTCTGAAAAACACAGTATCCAAGATGACTGTGTCCATGCTATCTTTGTAAGTGTGTTATCTGAGTGTGGGCTGGATATTAGTGTAGTTAAGTTTGCTGCGCTATGTCGGCTCCGATGAGCAAAGTCTTTATGGAACTGCCTTGGAACGCTGTCCTCAGCCTTATATTGTTTTTCACTATTTATGAAATAATAAAGACAAAGAATATGCTCATAAAATCCTCTGGTTAAAGGAATCTGGGAGAAATAAACTAACATTAAAGTGAAACTTAAAGCATAAAGCTTTGCATTTAGTTTCCCCAAAATGTGCAATATAGAAATGGGGAAATGCTAACTTGGAAACAGTTTATATGAGAGGTGTTTATTAATGCACAAGTTTAATACAAACGTCTAATATTATGGGTGACTAAAAGAGCTAATGCAAACCTAATGCCCTAGGACACAGAGAACACATCAGCAACCATCTGTATACTCATTACTTAGCCTACATCAATATTATGTTTCTTTCTGTGGTCAACACTTTCAGAGCTACATTGATTTAAGAAAACTGCATATGAAGTTAAAAACAATGTCATGTGATAAAATTGTGCTTATCAAAACCAAATAAAATAAATGGTTTTCAAATACTTGAATAAGCGTTAATAAGAGAATTGGTTTTATTCAGCATCACTGCAGAGGGCAGACATAAAATGAGGATAACAGCATTTCTTAACCTTACAGGTTGCAAGGATTGAGCTACAAGGTATAAACTATCTGTAACAGCACCTGGCTAACAGTAAGTGCTCAGTAAGTTTTAGCAATTTTTATAGCAATTCGTTGAAGGAATTAACAAGTAAGCCTTTATTTATGCTAAACACATAAAGTGAGATATGATACTTCATTAAACCCTTGCAATAATCCTAGGAGATCTGTTTAAATCTATTTTCCAGAATAGAAACCAGAATTTTAAAGAAGTTGTTGCTTGCCCGTGACTATCGCTACAAAGCAATAAAAATGAGATTCAAACTTGTTTCCCTGACTCCAAAGCCTAAGTTCTTTCTTTTACTTTATTCCATATCCAGCACCTAACACTGGAACAGGTTGTCTCAAGAGGTGATGAACTCCATATCTGACTGAAGTTTTTAAAAGCTGAACTATCACAATAAAGTGGTAAAATATCACCTATGAATAATACTGTATGAAAGTTAACAACTTTTTTTTTTTTTTTTTTGAGACAGAGACACTCTGTTGCTTAGGCTGGAGTGCAGTGGCATGATCTTGACTGACTACAACCTACGCCTCCTGGGTTCAAGTGATTCTCATGCCCCAGTTTCCCCAGCTGCTGGGAATACAGGTGCACACCAACACACCTGGCTCATTTCTGTATTTTTAGAAGAGACAGGGTTTCATCATGTTGGTCAGGCTGGTCTTGAACTCCTGACCTCAAGTGATCCACTCACCTCGGCCTCCCAAAGTGCTGGGATTACAGGTGTGAGCCACGGCACCCGGCCCAAGTTAACTACTTCCATTTTGATGAATGTCTTCCCACTAAATATCATTTTATTATATCTAGTAATATTAGCCAAATAACAGTAAGTGTTTAATACAACTATCACAACTAATTACAACTATTCCTAATAAACACTACATATAAAAATAATTTTTAAGTCTCAGCATTAACACAAATAGAAGAAACCCAGGAGCTGTCAGATTTCTGCCTACTCATTCCATCTGTTTTCCTTCTCCTTGTTTGGTTTATGGACCCCACATTTATTCTGGAAGATTCAACGAGATGTGCAGTGCAAAATATTAAGACTAATATTAAATTTAATAACTGTAACTTACATGAATCTTGACATGTTGCTTAATTTTCTCTTTATGCTTCAATTAGAAAACTGAAACAACAGTACATCTTATTAATTTATAAACTATATACCAATTATACATGTTTGTTTCTAACAGGGGTACGAGGCTCTAAATAATATCATGTAGTTGGCAAGCATTTGTAATATGTTCATTTGGAACATGTCAAATATCCTTTTGGGGAGCTGTCACATATTCCATTCAAATGAGCTTACATAATCTGTCATCATTGTTAAATGGAATCAAAAGATAGGATATTAAAGGCATCTTGAGCCCAGTCTGCCCTATTATTACAGACAAGGTGAAACAAAGGCCCTGGAGGTGAGAGGACTTACTTGGGGATTATCTCATGGTAATATCACAAGTTTACTTCCTCTCCTCTCCTTCCCCTTCCCCCATGCACCCATTATGTCATTTTTAACACTCTAATTAGGTGAAGCTCTAACAGCAGTGTTTCCATTTAACAAATACTTAATTGAGTGCTTACTATTTACCAGACTGTTAAGGGAGACACTGGAGTTATACAGCAGTGACCAAAACAGACACGGCCACTGCTCTCCTTGAAACTCAAAGTGTGATGTGAGACACAGACATAACATTCACATAAACAGCTAGGTAATTATAAACTACAAGAAGTGATATGGCAGAGTATACTAAGGGGGCACAATTCCAGCTGGGATCTCAGGAAAGATACCTTTAAGGAAATACTAAAGCTGACATCTCTGGATAAGCAAGAGTCAGCAAAGCAGAGACAGAAAAAAAGGATTCCAGGAAGGCAAAACACATTTAGTTATTAAATTCTTCAAAAAGAAGCTCATTATTTAGTGTAGCCAGCATTCTTTTTGTACAATACTTAGTAAATGATAAAGAGATAAAATTCTTTTCCTATTTGGAATAACAATATTTATTATAACATGATTTCCTAGCAGTAAAGAGTTTTCCAGATTCAACTCAGCTTTGTGCACTAGAAATGCTAATGACGTGGAAGGTTGTGTCCGTGCCTCTTGACATGTATTAAATACAAGTCTTCTTTTACCATGTGAAAGTATGGGGCCTTTTTCAATGCAATTCTGACCAGTGTCCTAAAGTCCATGTCCATGTTGTGACACAGGTTTGACTTTGCTTAATAATTCTTTTCTAGCTTTTATATTGTATGTTGCATTAAAAAACTCAAGTATCTATGTTGTTGGTTTTTTAAAAAACCGTTATTTTGTAGCAATCCTGACAGTGATTTACATATTTTCAATAATACCTATTACTTTAGATTAACATACTTTTCCTCCGAAGAGCTCAGCATTTGCTAAACTGTTTCCTCTAAAATTCTGCTTATCTGGACAAGTGGCAGTTAAATCTCAGACCTTCCACTGTCAGAGAGTAATGAGCGAGCACACATGTATGCTCTGCTCAGGAACTAAAAAGTTTATCCAGTAATAAGATTACAGACTGCCAGCCTAGCAATGCAATATCAATCTATGTTGAGCTTGACAGATGTTCATCTCTGCACCAGTAGTAGCTATGAAATCTGACTGGCTAATAGCCAGTAAGCAATTTCTCACATACTGCCACAATAAACTAACCACAGAAGTGGAAAAAACTTTTTTCCTACATTAAAATTCAAATATCTCATAAGCACATTATCTCCAAGTTTTTCCTGAGACGGCTACTCAAAGAGGTACATATATGTAACAAGTTCGATTTGAATTACATAATCAGTGAGACTCAAAGTACAGTCATCGCAGGAGATTGTGAATAACAGCTTTATGATATCAAATTATAATTTGTACTAGCAAATAATTTCCCTATCAAGTTCTTTATAGTAGTTTCTTTTAAAAATGAACAATTAACTCCACTATAATATTTTCAACTTTAGAAAGTCTTTTAAAAAATAAGAACAAAATGTCCCTTAAGAAAACCGCACTTAAAAGACCACCTATTCATTTTTTCCTGTATGTGGTGTTATTTATCCTGAATTCGCAGATAATTTAAAAAATGTAATATCGAAAAGCTTGATTAAACACTTTGTGTGTGTGCAGCAGTGTTTAAATCCACTAACAGAAATTTCTATTTTGAAGTGACCATCCGATGAAACTGAAAGCTTAAAATTTTCTATAACTAAAAGACCATTATCTAGGATGCTTAAAAAATTAGTTTTAAGATACACATCAGTCAGCATTCTTGAAATGTGAAATGTTATATACTAAATTACAGAACCTGAGTCATCCTGAAATGTGAAATGCCATATACTAAATTATGGAACCGGGGATGGAACCTGGCTTGTCAAAGGAGTACTCCAAGCTCATGTGCTCAGGCCCATCACATCTGTATTACCACCTACTGAAGCAAAACCCTCCACCGTTTCTGCGTGACATGTTTCGAATCCTACTTTTAGAAAACCTACTTCTTGGACGAATGTTCATGCTTGAGCTCAACGCGGAATCTAACAGGGAAGGAGGCAAGCGTTCGTTGATAAAGGAAAAACTGGCCTAGATTTCACTCGGGGAAACTTTATAGAAGCCTTCTGCAGCAAAGCTAAGAAAATCAAAATTACTAAAAAGAACCAAAACATTAAGTAGAAGGTTAAAAAAAAAAAAACATTTCAGAGGAATAACATAACATTTTCTAGGGTACAAATTAAGGCATTTGTGGCTACGTCTCATAAAGGCTCTGTGTCGAACCAAGGAGTAGTTCAGGGTGTAACTTATCCTTCCTAATCAAAGATACACCGATAGTCTTATTTCCTGTGGGGATGGGTGTGGTTGAAGACACAGTTACGTCCATGCCATCAATCTGTGTGTGGAAAAGTCTGCAGGTCGCCAGCACACACTTGTAGCCTGAATTACATGTGTGCCTGCAGACGGCAAGGCCTATGCCTCTGACTGCGATGACTTGAAATAAAATACCCAACCTGCAATCCAGTAGTATATGTGGTCACTTTCATTGCTCAAAGACACAGTCGCACTCCTCAGTGTTTCATCTTAAGAAAAACCTCCCAGGAGGAAGCAAATCCGAGCGAGGCTGCAATTCGCAAATCCACAGCCAGTCGGGACACTGGGGCGGGGGGCTTATATTCTCCAAGCACCATTTACTCACCCCTGAGACGATTACAATGCAAAGTGAGGAAATGAAACGAAAAAGCTCGTCCAAAATGTAGCACTGCGAACGCCGCGGATCTGGCTTCGGGAAGTAGTTTGGGAGACTCGGGAACCGACCGCCTCCGAGGGTCAGGGCGCGGTGGTCGCTGGAGGGGTGCGAACCCAAGTTGGCCGCCGCGCGGACGCCGGAACTTGGCTCCCTTTGGTGGCCGCGGCGGCGCCCCCGCTCCCCCTCGGCCGCCCACCTCCAGCCGCACGCACCCCCCAACTTCCCGCCCAGCGCTGAGGACACCGCCCAGCCGGGCGCGGGGTCCGAGTCCCGCCGCCGCCGCCGCCGCGTGAGGATGGGTGGGGGAGGGGCCGCCGCTGCCACAGCCCAACGGGCTGGGAGAACAAAGCGGCGGCGCGAACTTTTTCGGCGTCTGTTCAGCGCTCCCTGAGGCAACTACTTACAGTGGCGGGCTCGACCCGTCGTGAGAAACTCCGCGCTCGCCAGCGTCTGAGTCCCGGACTAGGCGCCAGCGAGGCTTCACGCGCCCCGCAGGATCCCGCCCGCCGCCGGCGCCCCTTCCTCCCTCCCTCCCTGTCCCGTCCTGAGGCCGGAGGGCGGGGGGCCGGGGCGCGTGGGGGGCGGGGGCGCGCGGGAGGCGGGGGCGCGCGGCCGGCGCGGGGACTGCCGGGAGCTGTAGTTCCCCGGCTCGCAGGGTGGTGGCCGCGGCGGGAGGTCCCGGCTGTCTCTGCCCCGCGAGGGGGCGGCGGGGGCGGCGGGGACGGCGGGAGCGCCGGGAGCGCCGGGAGCGCCGGGAGCGCCGGGTGCAGTCTAGCTGGCTTCACGCCGTCGAGCTCCGGGCGTCTCCGTGAGCGCAGGAACACGGGGCAGGGGCGCCGCTGCAGATGCAAGCCCATCTATCAGTTACAAGCGGTACTTGATCCCCGCGGTTGCTGACAGTGCTGTCTTTTCCTCTACTGCCGTGCTCTCTTGAGGGGGGGCGGTGGCGACAAGGAGCCAGAGGTAACAGCTGGAACAGAGGACTTGTAAGGTGTCCAGAGCAGAGAGCGGCTTCCACCCTGAGATGTCGCAGCCCTCCCGCATGCTCCTCCCTGCTGCCTGCCCCGGGGGGTGGCCGCCCGTACCGCAGCTCTGCGCCCAGTTCAGCACGTCTGGAGCCCGATGCTCCGGTGACTGCAGGGGCTTTCCAGGTGCTTGGCGTTTCCTCCCCGACGGCCTTTAAACGCGAGTGTGACCCTGCCACCAAAGTGGAGTGCAGTGCAGAATCTCCAAACCTAGGCTTCCACCTGTCTGGAAACCCAATGTTTCCATTTGTTTTGCTCCAAAACAAAGTGTGACCCTGTCGGGTGAGTGGGGCGGCTGTGAGAATCAGCAGCCTAAAGATCTAGGGGAAAAATACACTGTGCATAAATTTTCAATGTCTTATATAAGACAAAGGCCTGAGAAGCTGACAGCCATTGTCACAGAAGCCACATGGTTCCCTTATGTCAACGTTTTATACCAAAAGTACTTAAAGAAACAATCAGAAGGGTTGCAATCAAGAGGGCAGTTTTCTTTCTTCTCTTTCCTTTTTCCCTTTCTCTCTTTCTGTTTTTCTTTCTCTTTAGAAAAGGTTTCACTCCGCCATCCAGGCTGAAGTGCAGTGACACGATCATAGCTCACTGCAGCCTGGAACTGCTGTGCTCAAGCGATTCTCCTGGCTCAGCCTTCCAAGTAGCTGGGATTACAGGCGTGCACCACCACACCCCACTAACTTTCTAAAAGTTTTTGTAGAGACGAGGTCTCTTGCTCTGTTGCCCAGGCTGGTCTCCTGACCTCCAGAGATCCACCCGCCTCAGTCCCCGCAAAGCGTTGGTATTACAGGCGTGAGCCACCATGCTTAGCCAAGAGGGCGTTTTCAAGAACAGGAAGAAAATAAACGTAAACGAGTCCCTACTTTTTATACAAAATCGTCACTCTTAATGGATGTC
The DNA here is from genome assembly GCF_049354715.1 of Callithrix jacchus. Lineage (NCBI taxonomy): Eukaryota > Metazoa > Chordata > Mammalia > Primates > Cebidae > Callithrix > Callithrix jacchus. The sequence continues at coordinate 77,659,700 of NC_133515.1, read as the reverse complement.
CTTGGCTTTAAAGTTAGGAAATGGTGGGCGCGGTGGCTCACACCTGTAATCTCAGCACTGTGGGAGGCCGAGGCGGGCGGATGGCCTGAGTTGAGGAGTTTGAGACCTGCCTGGCCAACATAGTGAAACCCCGTCTCTACTAAAAAATACAAAAATTAGCCGGGCGCGATGGGCGGTGCCTGTAATCCCATCTACCTCGGTGGGCTGAGGCAGAAGAATTTCTTGAACCTGGGAGGCGGAGGTTGCAGTGATCCTAGATGGCTCCATTGCAGTCCAGCCTGGGCGACAAGAGGGAGATTCCGTCTAAAAAAAAACCAAAACCCTAATTAAGAAATTAAAATATTAAAATAGTTTATATTAAACATAAGGCAGGTAAGATTGTGTAAAACCTTGATTACTTAAAGCTATTTTAAAAAAGACATTTCTGAAACAGTCTCAGGAATTGGAAGTTGCTAAATGTCTTACATCCAGCAGTATCGAATTCAATCTTACTATATTTTTGTTATTAAAGTCCTATTCAGCTATCTTTTACTTTAAAATCGAAAGTAGATGCACTCAAGTTTACCTTTTTAAAGAACTCTCTTGCTTAACTTTGCCTTTTTCTTCTTTCCACTTCCCAACGGACGTTTTAGTCCAGCCCCACATTTCGCCTCTCAGCAAGATTCCCAGGACCTCATTGGAGCAGTTTACAGCCAGTCTTATCTCACTATTAACGTCCATTTTCTGTTGTAGTCCTTAAAGAGACAGAAGTTACTCTTCCTAGAAGTAACTTTTCCAGACAAATCAAACTGCTGTTATACAGAAATTAAAGTATTTGTGTGCAAGTGTGAAAATAAAGATATATACTGTACATATTTCATTTTATTTCCACTGTTCTGCTTCTCTTTTTTTAAAAATAAAATGGTCTCCTCCACTTTGGATAAATCTTTCAGCACCTTTGAGCAAAGAACTATCTTTGTATCTAATTTTTTTGCTTAACGTGAACTACGGTTTCCTCAATGTGTTCCATTTCTGTTCTAAGAGCATTACAGAGATAAAGATTGGATTTAATAAGTAAGTATATTACCATGTGAAATGTTTTAATCCTTGAGAGAAAATATCTGAATGCTCAAAATGGAAAGGATTTTTCTTCTTGGTGGTGTTTTATGAAATGAATTTAAAATTTTGCTCTTCTGTGGCTGCAGTTCCAGGTCTTGTCCCGCGGTAATGGGCTCCTTGGACTTAATGACACCCACATAGCCATTTAAATATGTTACCTAATACAAGCAAAGCAAGTCAACACTCTTGTGACTTGAGATAACAGAGGCATCTGATTTAGAAACCTAAATGCAGGGGGGAAAAATGATCTGCCCACCGCAGCCTCCCAAAGTGCTGGAATTACAGGCATGAGCCACTGTGCCCCTCCATTATTTTTATCTATTCATCATTTAGCACAGTACTCAATAAATGTTGATGAAGTCAGTGAATTTTTTTGATTTATCTCGATGATAGTAGTTAGGCTAATAGTCCTAAAGTACCACATGATAAACTCTGCAATTGTTCCTTATCACCTGCCTTACCACGTCCAAATTCTTCTGTTTGGGTATAAAGAACCAACTCTGGGCCAGGCACATTCATTTGTTTTTATGAAACTTTCTCTATTTATTCCATATAACTCTTCCCTTTTCTTTATTTGCACACACACACACACACACACACACATATATATATATACACAGATACATATTTACAGATAGCATGCAAGAAACATGATGATATGAAATTGATGGGACTTGGTCACCAATTAGATATGGAGAACAAGGGAATGGAGTTTAGGCTGACTGAGTAGCTTGTGTCTTGAATGACTAAATAGATGGTACTACTATGCACTAAGACTGGAAATATAGGAAATATACATGCAGATATATGAACAGTAATATAACTAAGTATAAAATTGTATAAAGCTAAATATATATATTTACAACATAGTATATAATCAAAAAGAGGTGTGATAAGGATGCCTTCACTAAAAAGATTAAGAAAAGCTGGCAACTAAAGGGAGTGGTTACTGCATATGTTCCACCTAGGATTTCATATGCAGTTCTTAAAAGTGAATATTCAGGCCTGGTGTGGTGGCTCACTCCTGTAATCCCAGCACTTTGGGAGGCCAAGATGGGCAGATCACTTGAGGTCAGGCATTTGAGACTGGCCTGGCCAATATGGCAAACCCTGTCTCTACTAAAAATACAAACAAAAAAAAAAGAAATTAGCTGGGCATGGTGGCACGTGCCTGTAATCCCAGCTAACCCACAGGCTGAGGTGGGAGAATCAGGAGGATCGCTGAACCTGGGAAGTGGAGGTAGCAATGAGCTGAGATTGCACCACTAGATGACAGATCAAGACCCTGTTGCAAAAACAAAAACAAAAATATGAATATTCAGATAATTTGCAGTAAAAAAACAATTACCTTAACCACCTCCAATCATGTCTGTTTATCTTTGTGGCTGCAAAATAAGTTTCTCTAGGAAAGAGTAGGTAATGCATAAATGTGTTCATCAAATTTAAAATGAAATTTATATTAAATTCCCTTGAGTTATGGATTATTGCTTTATTCTAGATTTTATTCAACTGAGTATTAATTTAAAAAAATCTTTCATAAAAAATTTAGCTGGATGCGGGCTGGGCATGGTGGCTCATGCCTGTAATTTCAGCACTTTGAGAGTCCAAGAAGGGTGGATTACCTGAGGTCAGGAGTTTGAGACCAGCTTGGTAAACATGATGAAACCCTGTTTTTACTAAAAATACAAAAAATTAGCTGGGCATGATGGCAGGTGCCTGTAATTGCAGCTACTCAGGAGGCTGAGGCAGGAGAATTGCTTGAACCTGGGAGGTGGAGGTTGCAGTGAGCAGAGATCGTGACATTCCACTCCAGCCTGGGCAAGACACTATCTCAAAAAAAAAAAAAAAAAAAATTAGCTGGATGCGGTAGCATGCACCTGTAGTCCCAGCTACTCAGGAGGATGAGACAGGAGAATAGATTGAATCCGGGAGGCGGAGGTTGCAGTAAGCCGAGATCCCGCCACTGCTCTCCAGCCTGGCGACAGAACAAGACTCTTTTTTCCAACCACCACCGCCACCGCCACCACCACCACCTCTTAAAATGCCGTAAATTGGTTATAATATATTTAAAAAGCCAACTGAGGAAGAGAACAAAGGTGCTACAGGTCTGAATAGGAAGTCAGTGTTAGAGTTAATTATCTGGCCAGGTATGGTAGCTCACACCTGGAATCCTGGCACTTTGGGAGGCTGAGGTGGAAGATTGCTTGAGCCCAGGGGTCTTGAGCCTAGGAGTTTGAGATCAGGCTGGCCAATGGTGAAACCCCATCACTATTAAAAATACAAAAATTAGCCAGGTGTGGTGGTGCGCGCCTGTAAATCCCAGCTACTCAGGAGGCTAAGGCAGGAGAATCACTGGAATCGGAGAGGTGGAGGTTGCAATAAGCTGGGATTGTGCCTCTACACTCCAGCCTGGGCAATAGAGGGATACCCTTCCTCAAAATTATCCTACCAGGACTGACTGAAACAGAGGAGTTGGGACGCTTCCTGGAGCGTGAAACCTACCCAGCCCAGAGGAACCAGTTAGAAGAAAAGGGTTGGGATGGGATTTCAAAGACAGAGTACAATCTCGGCTCTGCCATTTAGTAGTTTCAAGCTACTTAATCTCACTAAGAATCAATTCCCTTATATGTAAAATGAGGGGAAATAATTACCTCACAGTGTTGTTGTGAGAAATAAATAAAAAACATGTAATGTATTATGCACATAATGTCATCTGTCTTGTTATACACCAGGATTCCACCATTTAACAAGCTGTGTGACCAGGGGCAAATTAGCCTCTATGTGCTTCAGTCTCTTCATCATCAGTTAACTGGGATGATATTAATTCTTCCTCCATGAACTATTCTAGAATTAAATAAGATAATACATGAAAAACACTTTTTTAAAAGTCTGGCACACAGAGAATTGTCAATAAGGGTTAACTGTTAATATTACTATTCATGCTGAAGATTAGAGCTTTCCACATCTCTGTATCTCCTCCTGTCCTTTGGCAGCACAGAGAATTCTATGTAGGGAAATTTAGAAAGATTTACGAACTGAAAAGAAACAGGAACCTCTGTGATCATAGAACGAGTTCCTTTTTCCATCATCCAAGAAAGATCTTACTGCACAGGGCCTCAAAAGACCAGAAGCTGTCACTGTGACATTTTCTGTACTAAAAGCTTGAAGTATTCTAGTAAGGGTAAAATAAATAGATTTGTATTTGTTTATTTTTAATATAGTTAGTCAGAATATAATGATCTGAGCATTTTACTATAATCTGTACTCTTATCATGACAGCTCAAATTTCAAAACCTTAAGTATTTCCAGAAAGAATTCTGATTATATTTTTCTAGATTTTAAACTGTTTCCTTACATGCTCTTTAAATGATGATGACTAATTTAGCTGAAGGCTAATTGATTTTAGTTTGCTTGTTTCTTTCCTAGACTCCCCTTGAGACTTTATAGTCCTTGATATATTGATTCACTAAATATTTTTGAGAGGCTACCAGGTACAAGACATATGATAGGATATGTAGGTAAAACATCTCATGTTCTCAGGAATCTGAAGTTTAGTAGCTAATCTATGAGAAAATCTATAATACGGATAAGAGAGTTTTAAAAAAAGCAGAACATAAAATAAAGGGTTAGAAGATTTCAGGGAAGTACAAGGTAAATTCCTGACCTGGGGAAGGCTGAATGCATGGAAAAGGAGGATTTTTGCTCAGCCTGGAAGAAAAAATAGGATAGGGAAACATGGGAGAGAGGAGTGTGAGAAAACAGATATTCAAAATTCTAGGTGGAAGCAATATAGCAAGCAAAGGCACACAGATGTGAACACATCTGGCATATTAGTGGACCAAATAGTTGAGTTGGGCTGAGCCATAGTGAATATATATATATCTCTCCAAGACAGAGTCTTGCTCGGTTGCCCAGGCTGGAGTGCAGTGGTGCGATCTTGGCTTATGGCAACCTCCGCCTCCCAAGTTCAAGCAATTCTCCTGCCTCAGTCTCCCAAGTAGCTGGGATTACAGGTGCCTGCCACCACACTTGGCTATTTTTTTTTGTATTTTTAGTAGAGACAAGGTTTCGCCATATTGGCCAGACTGGTCTCGAACTCCTAACCTTGTGATCCATCCACCTCAGCCTCCCAAAATGCTGGAATTTCAGGCATGAGCCACTGTGTCCAGCCCACATATTTTTTCTCATGCAATTGTTACAAATGGCGATATAAATAAAACACTATAAATTCATCTTTTATTTATTTTATTATTTTATTTTTAAAATTTTAATATGGAACACTTAATGAATTTGCATGTCATCCTTGCACAGGGGCCATGCTAGTCTTCTCTGTATCGCTTTAGTGAGCACTAAAATTCACCTTTTAAAAGCGTAGAATTGACTGATTTTTAGTATATTCACAAAGTTATGCCACATCTCCACTACCTAAATTTCAGAACATCTTCCTCACCTCCAAAAAGAAATCTATTAAACAGACACTCCTCATTATCGCCATTAGTATCAGAGGCGGCAGACCCACCCTGTGGGTTCTGCCGGGAGCCCTCAGGCAAATACTCGCAGATGCTTGCTGTTGGAATCCCCTAAAAGGGCATGCATGGGAATGGTGAGTATGAAGGGATATTGGCAGGGCACCTGATGCATCTGCCTCGATGTCTGTCTTACAGATCTGCATCTCTGTCCTTGATCTCTTTCTATAAGCACCTGAATGTGCCGCAGAAAGACCACAAATTCAGTGTCCCTAATTGAATTAATCTTTTCCTTGTAACCTGTTCCTCTTCCTACATTTCCAATCTTAGTACATGCTACCACCATCCATTTATTGATCCAAGACAGAACCTACTAAGTTAGCCTAAGCTCTTTTCCCTTGTTCTTCAAATCTAACTGGTGACCAAGTCCCATCAATTTCATACCATCATGTTTCTTGTGTGGTATCTCCTTTCTTCTTTTCCACTGTTTCTTAGTTCACCAGCCCTCACCTGGTCCTCTGAAAGGATTATCTAAGGTTTCCTACCTCAAATATTCTCTTCGTTAATTTTAAGAATTGATAAATAATGTAATAGCTATCTCCCCTCTGCTACCTGGTAACTACTTCTGATATTCATTCACTTGAAGTTTCTCCTCTATGAGACCTTTCCTGTTTATTCCAGGTCATATGGGAATCATTATTCCTTTCTTTGTGCTCTAAGCATGCTCCTTCATAGCACCTGTGACACTGTATTGCACAAGTATATATCTTACTAACCACATGCTCCTGGAGAGCCAAGGCCATAGTTAATTTATCCATATCTCCATTGCAGAATGCCTTGCACGTTATTAATGGTCCACTGACATGGCTGAGTACTAGAGGTTTGGGAGTCATTGCATAGGGTAGAGAATGAAACTATGGGAAGGAATGAAATCTCCCTTAGGGAAGTCCAGGAGTAGGAATTATATTTATTGAGGTCCTACTATGCTGAAGGAAGTGGGACTTTAGGTTTGATTGTAGAGACTCTGTGCTTTTCACTAATGATATAAGGACTGAAGAAGGTCCATTCTATTTGGCAATTACAAGTTAATTTGTTAACTCTTGTGAGAGAAGTCAGGAGAAGATTGAGGGCCAAAGCCAGACTGCAGGGAATGGATGGGGTAATTTTTAGATGAGAAGAGGACATAGAGAGTACACTGGTGGTTTTCAGATTTTCAGATATCAATAACCAATAAATCTGTTGAAAAAACAGAGACTAATCCAGTTGCCAACTTCTTGTTTTACCAATTAAGAATGTTGAAGCCAAGCAACACGTCAGCATCACTAATCACTAGGGAAATGCAAATCGAAACCATAGTGAGATATCTCCTCACATTCCTAAGGATAGTTACTGCGAAAAAAAGACACAAAACAACAGGTGTTAGCGAAGATGTAGGGAAATTGAAACGTAGGCACTGTTGGTGGGAATGTGAAATGGCAGCCGCTATGGGATGGTGGTTCCTCAGAAAATCAAAAGTAGAATTACCATATGATTCAGCAATTCTACCTCTGGCTATATATCTAAAATAATTGAAAGCAGGATCCTGAAGATATATTTATACAGAAATGTCCATAGCAACATTATTAGGGATAGCTGAAAGATGGAAGCAACCCAAGTGCCCGTCCGTGGATGGTTGGATAAGGAAAATGTGGTATACGCATAAAGCAGAATATTTTTCAGCCTTAAGACGGAGGGAAATTCTGAGACATGCTATACCATGAGTGAACGTTGAAAATGTCATGTTAAGTGAAATAAGACAGTTTTAGAAAGACAAATACTGTATAATTCCACTTATGTGAGGTATGTACTTAGAATAGTCAAATTTGGCTGGGCATGGCAGCTCACACCTGTAATCCTAGCACTTTGGGAGGCTGAGGTGGGCGGATCACATGAGGTCAGGAGTTTGAGACCAGCCTGGCCAATATGTTGAAACCCCGTCTCTACGAAAATTACAAAAACGAGCCAGGTATGGTGGTGTGCACCTGTATTCCCAGCTACTGGGGAGGCTAAGGCATAGGAATCGTTTGAACCCGGGAGGCAGAGGTTGCAGTTAGTTAAGATCGTGCCACTGCACTCCAGCCTATGTAACAAAGTGAGTCTCTGTCTCAAAAAAAAAAAAAAAGTTGTTAACTTGCATGTAGTATTATTCATAGATATTTTACCACTTTATTGTGATACTTCAACTTTTAAAAACTACTTCAGTCAGATATATGGAGTTCATCACCTCGTGAGACAACCTGTTCCATTGTTAGGTTGCTAGATATGGAATAAAGTAAAAGATAGAACTTGGGCTTTGGAGTCAGGGAAACTAGTTAGAATCCTGTTTCTATCACTTTGCAGCTATATAGTCAAGGGCAAGCAATCACTTCTCTAAAATTCTGGGTTCTTTTCTGAAAAATAGAGTTAAACAGATCTCCTAGGATTGTTGCAAGAATTTAATGAAGTATCATATCTCACTTTATGTGTTTAGCATAAATAAAGGCTTACTTGTTAATTCCTTCAGTGATTTGCTATGAAAATTGCTAAAACTTACTGAGCACTTACTGTTAGCCAGGTGCTGTTACAGATAGTTTATACCCTGTAGCTCAATCCTTGCAATCTGTAAGGTTAAGAAATGCTTTTCATCCTCATTTTACATCTGCCCTCTGCAGTGATACCGAATAAAACCAATTCTCTTATTAACGCTTATTCGAGTATTTGAAAACCACTTATTCTATTTGGTTTTGTTAAGCACAGTTTTAGCACATGACATTGTTTTTACCTTTGCATGTGTGATTTTTAAAACAAATCATATAGCTCTGAAAGTGTTGACCATAGAAATAAACATAATATTGATGTAGGCTAAGTAATAAAGAGTATACAGATGGTTGCTGATGTGTTCTCTGTGTCCTAGGGCATTAGGTTTGCATTAGCTCTTTTAGTCACCCATAATATTAGCGGTTTGTATTAAACTTGTGCATTGATAAACACCTCTCATATAAACTGTTTCCAAGTTAGCATTTCCCCATTTCTATATTGCACATTTTGGGGAAACTAAATGCAAAGCTTTATGCTTTAAGTTTCACTTTAATGTTAGTTTATTTCTCCCAGATTCCTTTAACCAGAGGATTTTATGAGCATATTCTTTGTCTTTATTATTTCATAAATAGTGAAAAACAATATAAGGCTGAGGACAGCGTTCCAAGGCAGTTCCATAAAGACTTTGCTCATCGGAGCCGACATAGCGCAGCAAACTTAACTACACTAATATCCAGCCCACACTCAGATAACACACTTACAAAGATAGCATGGACACAGTCATCTTGGATACTGTGTTTTTCAGAATAAATGTTCTGTTGTTGTTTTTTCTGGGTTTGCTAATTGTGTGGTCTTGGGCAAGTACGTTCATCTCTGAACCTCTGTTTTCTCAACTATGTAATGGGTTGCTGTGAGGATTAATGAGTTAATACGTAAAGTGCTTAGAACAGTCTCTGGCAGATAGTAAGAGCTTAGTAAATGTAAGCTGTTATCAGTATTTTCCCAGGTGTAAATGTGTTTGACTAGGCATTATTATTATTTGAATTCCTGCTGACATCTAGTGATCATTACATTCTTCTCTAGTTCTTCACAAAGCATTTGCTTCATTATTTTATATTTGTAGTTTCTGAAATTTGCTTTCCTGCTTCTCTAGCCCCCAGAACTTGAAGCAGCTCTACAGATCTCCAGGCCATGATTATATTTGTCTTTTTGAGCTCTTTCTCCAGGATTATGGGAGTCAGCTTTGTGATTACATTTGCAAATTGCTTTAGTAGTATGGAATGGGTTGCATCTGGGCCCAGAGACTCAAACTCACATAAAGTAGTTACAGTCTCTTGGTCATGAGGCTCAGGTGTCAGTTTTCAGTGGCTTTCTGCAGTTTTCATTTAAAACTGTTGGAGAAGATAAGCAAAATACAAGTTGAGCCATCTGTCTTTCTGTGTGATTTCTCAACCTTAGCACCAGCCTCTGAGCAATGACTCTTAGTTCCTTGTTCTGTTGGAGAAATAGTGTGTTACGGTGGAGACAGCACTGAGTAGGAGAGTATGAACCTGGCTTCTAATTCCTGCTCCACCTGTTAATAGCCACGAGCTGCTGGGCAAGTTGCATTACCACGTTGTGTTTCGATTTTCTTGTCTACAAAAGAGATATTTACCCTGTTGACTTTCAAAGAGGTATCACAAGGTAAAGTATGTGAAACATATATAAACTATCAAATGTTGTGCATTATGTAAGATGGAATAATAATCATTTACTTGAAAGTAGCTATAAAAGCTTTTATCTTCAAGCAGATTTTTTTAAGTCTCAGTTTTTTTCCTGAGCGTTCCAATTCCTAATACTGTAGTTGTGTGCTTTTGCCCTTCTGTCATGTTCGTCCTAATTTAACCCATTAACTACTCTGCAGAGAGTACTCTGCAGCCACGCTGGATACTTCTTTCTCTCTGTTGGAATTATGTATGGGTATTTAGATGGAACTTAAAAGGAGCCATCAGTTACGAGCTGTTTCATGCCTAAGCCATGAGGGGGTCATACCTTTTTTTTTTTTTTTAACCTTTTTGAACTGTGCTTTCTTAAAAATTATGATAATTATATATATTTAACTATACCTACTGTTCTCTTTCTTTCTGTTAGAAATGCTTTGTGGTCTATAGCCCCATCACCCCAAATGTGCCTGATTTTGTCTGACCTTGGAAGCTAAGCAGTGTTGGGCCTAGTTAGGACTTGGATAGGAGAAATCCCTTATGTTGAGATCCCTTTCTCCTGTATTCCTGTTACAAGTATGTCAGCTTTCACACTTGTTGATCATTTAACTGTTCAGTATATCCCCTCTTGCTTCCTTAGCTTTCTGAAAGGAGTTTTTCAACAAAGCAAGTCAGGAGTCATATTTTGACAGGATTAGTATTTTATTTTATTTTATTATTTCTTTTTTTTTGAGAAGGAGTTTCGCTCTTGTTACCCAGGCTGAAGTGAAATAGCGTGATCTCGGCTCACCGCAACCTCTGCCTCCTGGGTTCAGGCAATTCTCCTGCCTCAGCCTCCCGAGTAGCTGGGAATACAGGCACGTGCCACCATGCCCAGCTAATTTTTTGTATTTTTAGTAGAGACGGGGTTTCACCATGTTGACCAGGATGGTCTGGATCTCTTGACTTCATGATCCACCCACTTCGGCCTCCCAAAGTGCTGGGATTACAGGCATGAGCCACTGCTCCCGGCCACAGGATTAGCATTTTAATATTAAAAAAAAGAATACTCTTATATTAGGAAAGTATTGTACATCTTTTGTGTGGGTGATATGTACTGTATGTCTGTGACAATGTCACTTTTGCTCTTTTTTGTCCCTTCGTTTTTGACATAATTCAGTCATGTAATTGTAAAATAAAAGTGTTGGGTCTTCATCAATTAAAAAATATAAAGTAGATTTTTAAAAAATGTTTAAAGTTTAAGTTTTAGGTGTCAGTGTAGAGTGCCAAGGATACTTTTTTATCTTCAGTGAAATTATACCTATAGTGAAAAAAGTCTTTGCTCTCTAGCCAAAAATGGCTACCCATTAAGCTTTATTAGTGAATTATAAGCACAGACCAGAAATTAATTTAAGTTACATTCTTATTTTTAAATTAATGTCAAATGAATACAAAATATTAAAAACCTTTAAAAAATTTTCTTCCAGGCTGACTACATATCAGAAAGCATCAATTTTCTTGATGAACCCATTCATCTGATGAAATATGCCTATACTATTTTAAAAAGCTTTGTACTTCATCATACAAAAGTTTCCCCACCTCCAGAATGAAAATGAGGACATTTGAGGAGGTGATTTAAGGTGTGGACATTTGAGAAGTGTCCTGTGGAATTAGTAAACCAAAGCAAAAGTACTGAATTTATTAATTCAAAACACTTTTTTTTAAACAAAGAGGATTTCATCTTGACAGAGAAACAACTTATATTCAATATGTATTTTCTGAAATTAAGGAGACTAGAACATACTGAAAGGAAAATAGATTCGTAAATAAGCTCCGTCAACTCTCTTCTGCTGAGGATAGCTTAGTGATATTAAATCCTTTACAAATCCCTGGCTGTCTTCCTACAGACAAGACTGTTTTTTGATGTGACTGATATCAAGAGAAGTAGGACCTTTTATGCATTCAACTCATTGATAAAACTTACCGTCATCGGCATGAGTGGCTTAAAAGAGGAAATGAAGAAGCTTTCAACTAAATCCAAAAGTGCAGTCATTTTCTTTACTGCTGTTATTTTTAAAACCTCTTCATAACCATTGAAAAAGAATTGACGACTATTTTAAAAGATTAAAGAAAGGCAGATGTCTGCAAATAATTCCCCTCCATCAGCCCAGAAGTCTGTATTATCTCCAGCTATTCCTGCTGTGCTTCCAACTGCTTCTCCGTGTTCAAGTCCTAAGATGGGACTCTCTGCCCGACTGTCTAATGGAAGCTTCAGAGCACCATCGCTCACTAACACCAGAGGCTCAGTGCATACAGTTTCATTTCTGCTGCAAATTGGCCTCACACGGGAGAGTGTTACCATTGAAGCCCAGGAACTGTCTTTATCTGCTGTCAAGGATCTTGTGTGCTCCATTGTTTATCAAAAGGTACTGTATTTGCTGTTAATGTCAGTAGTAAGTAATATTGTTGCTGATGCTTTCCTATAAATTACACATGTGCCAGTGAGTTAAGACATACTGATCCATCAATAATTTATTCTGAGTATTTTTGGAAGAGTTCTGATGCCTGTGACTGAGGCTAAAGTCTGAAATTTCAGTCTAGCTAATTGGAATTTATATTCCAGATTTAAAATACCTTTATTTGGCCCAGCGCATTGGCTTATGCCTGTAATCCCAGCACTTTGGGAGGTTGAGATGGGCTGATCACCTGAGGTCAGGAGTTTGAGACTAATCTGGCTAACATGGCGAAACCCCATCTCTATTAAAAATATAAAAACTAGCTGGGCATGGTGGTGCATGGCTGTAATCCCAGTTACTCAGGAGGCTGAGGGAGTATAATTGCTTGAACCTGGGAAGTCGAGGTTGCAGTGAGCCAATGTGGTGCCACTGCACTCCAGCCTGGGTGACAGAGAGAGACCCTATATATATATATTAAAAAAAAGTCACATTCACAGAGACAGAAAGTATAATGGTGGTTGCTTGAGGATGGGGGTAAGAAAACTGTAGTTATTGTTTAATGGGTACAGTTTCAGTTTGCCAGATGAGAATAATTCTAGAGCTGGATAGTAGTGATCGTTGCACAAAAATGTAAATGTGTTTAATGAACTGAATGTATTTAATGTTAAAATGGCCAATTTTATGTTGTATATATTTTACCACAATGAAACCAGAGAGTAAGACAATAAAAGACAAACCCAAGAATCTACAACCTATTATTCCCAAATATGGAGGAAGATTAAAGATCAGACTTTGATTAAATATAATTGCCTTATTAACAACATTTAAAAAATGTTCTCCTTTTGCAACAAACTGACCAAGCATAATCATGGACAGGCATTAATATGGAACTAGCATTTCGGAACTAATGGTGTAGATTACATTAAAAAATGGAAGGGAAGGGAAAGAGAGTAACAATTAAAGTAGGTATCAGGTTGAGGGAAGATCATTGTCTGCTTGTCGTTAGCCTACTGGTTAGGCTGTACATTATATACTGTAATGAATCAAATAGTTTGCCATATTTGATTCATATGTTGAATAATCATAAGGTATGGGTTTTTAGACACTTAATATTTTTCAAGAAATTATTACCAGGTGCCTGCCCATTAAGGATTATAGTATCGTAATTTTTACACCTGCAAAGGATATGCTAAAGATGTATGCATGTGTGTACTATAAAATAATAGTATTCTGTAGCTAGCTGCATAATTGAAGAAAGATTAACATGTAATTATAGCACACAGAGATGTCTTATAATTAGGCTATTTTCTATCCACTTTACCAGGTTTCCCTCATATTTTCAGTGCCTAAAAATCTCGAATAATAATTGTTACTGCATCCTTTATCTATGGCTTAATTTTTTTTTTTTTTTTGAGACAGAGTCTCACTCTAGCCCGGGCTGGAGTGCAGTGGTGCAATGTTGGCTTGCTATAGCCTCCATCTCCTGGGTTCAAATTATTCTCCTGCCTCAGCCTCCCGAGGAGCTGGGATTACAGGCATGCGCCACTATGCCCAGCTAATTTTTGAATTTTTAGTAGATGTATTTTTAACCATTTTGGCGACGCTGATCTCGAACTTCTGATCTCAAATGATCCGCCTGCCTAGGCCTCCCAAAGTGCTCGGATTACAGGCACAAGCCACCGTGCCTGGCCTATGGCTTAGTCTTAAATGTCATTCATTTCCTGTCTGAGTCATTAGTTTGTTTTTCTGATTGATGGTCATTTTCTCTAATCTAAGAATAGAATCAAAAGAAGAACAATTTGCCTTAGAGTGGAATGAAGATGTGCAGTTCTCTTATGGCCCTTCCTTTTTGCTTATGAAATTTCCTCTTGGCTCCCTTTTTAGAATTACTACTGTGCTTCTTCCTAATTGTAATACAGATCTAACATTGTTAGAAGAAAATTTTTTGGAGGACTAAACAAAGATATTACGAAAGGCAATGAATCAATCTCTTTCGTTCTCACAGATCTCTAAATTAGAACTTTAGTGTTCTGCATAATAGGTATGTGATTTACTGAGTGAGAACCATAAAAGATGAAGGTTTGGGCAGTAACAGAAGGGGATTAGTCTTACTAAAATTCTATGCTCAGTAATTTAAGCTTCTTTTTTAGGGAAATTTAGGTATATTCTTGGTTTGGTGCTGATCATCAGCTCTGTAGAAATGCTTTTCCAAACATTAAAATTGAAGATGGATTAGTTCATCTAATTTATTATAATCTCAACAATAGAGTATATATGAACTGTCGTGTTGGTAGGATTTTCTGTGACCACAATCTGTACTAAGTATTACTAAAACATTCAAAATACTTTGCAAATGTTTTCATATATAAAAATAAAACAAATAGCATAAATTCATTCTAAATTTAAGCAAAAATTAGATATTTATAGGAGCATATGTGATTTAGGGCGGAATTTGAGTTGTGGTGTTATGTTACAACTTTTCTTTTTTTTTTGAGACGGAGTTTCGCTCTTGTTACCCAGGCTGGAGTGAAATGGCGTGATCTCGGCTCACCGCTCCCCTCCTGGGAACAGGCAATTCTCCTGCCTCAGCCTCCTGAGTAGCTGGGACTACAGGCACGCGCCACCATGCCCAGCTAATTTTTTGTATCTTTAGTAGAGATGGGGTTTCACCATGTTGACCAGGATGGTCTCGATCTCTTGACCTCGTGATCCACCAACCTCGGCCTCCCAAAGTGCTGGGATTACAGGCGTGAGCCACCGCGCCCGGCACAACTTTCTATTATTATTGTTAATAGTGATGTGTGGCATAGCTAACCTGTTTTTTAAGTAACTGTTGCTATTTTCTGTGAATTTGTGTCAATTTTATTTGCTTTTTTAATGTTCTATTTTGGGACCCTGTGGAAAGAGGTTTTAGAGCCTTTCTTCCTCTTATTTGACACTGCTGGGTCTATCCTGAGTCTTAAAAGCAAACTTCGTATGTTTGTTTGCTGGGACTTGAAAATTACTCTTAGAATGATTGTTCTTTCATGAAAAGCTAGAAAGGGACTAATTAACAAGCACAATTCACAGTTAACATTATAAGATTGAGAGAAAGGGTGTTGTTTAAGTTGTCTGATAACAGTCTGTGTAGCCTGATCAGTAGGAGAATCTCACAATTTTATGTCTTTAAAACATGAATAAGTAGAATATAACACTTTAGAAAATCCACAAATGACCCCAAAGCAAAAGACAACTGAGTGCCATTGCCTTGACTTTAGATTATGTTACTTTACATTTTGGCATTTAATTTTTTTTTAAAAAAATTCCCTTTCACCCTCTAACAGATATGATATCAGATGCATGATTAAAGGAGACAAAAATATAAAAATGAATATTGTGCTTAAGATCTAGAGAAAAAATACTTTCAATCGTATCTGATTTTACCTTCAGTAAAAGCTTTCCCCTGCTTATTTAAAGTCAGATTTTAATAGCTACTTAGATTTTCTCCTCTGAAACTATAAACGCCTATAGGGTAGAGTAAAATTACACTGCCTGCAACGGAATCAGCTTTGCGTGACTGTGAACAGATTACTTAACCTTGTACCTTAACTTTTTAAAATCATTAACAATGAGGACAATAATAATATCTCTCATCGTACTTATTTATAAAATTAGGTCTTTAAAACATATTATTGACACACAACATCTCTGATCATATTTTTAACTTACACCATAAAAATGTAGTAACTCTGAATGAAAAATTCTTTAACAGCTTTTTACTTTTCATCTTCTATCATTCATATGTTGCAGAAGGCCAGGTGCAGTGGCTCATGCCTGTAATCCCAGCACTTTGGGAGACCAAGGTGGGTGGATTGCTTGAGGTCAGAAGATCGAGATCAGTCTGGCTAACCCTGTCTCTACTAAAAATACAAAAATTAGCCTGGTGTGGTGTTGTACTCACACCTGTAGTCCCAGCTACTTGAGAGGCCAAGGTGTGAGAATCACTTGAACGCTGGAGGTGGAGGTTACATTGAGCCAAGATTGTGCCACTGTGCTCCAGCCTGGCTGCAGAGCAAAAATCTGTCTCAAAAATATATATATATATACACATACACACACACACACACACACACACACACACACACACAGTCATATATAATGTATGTTATATATATATGAAATTGGTGCTTTATCTTATTTGATTCCACAAGATACAAAGAAATTAAACATTGATGACATTTTTTGAATAAAATGTCAACATATATGCTTCTATAAATATACAGACTTACACTAGATGTATAGCTACTTCCTGTAACAATCAGTTGTTTGTAATTTCACATCATAGTCAGTTTTGGTACTGTGTAGATCAGTGCTGTCTATTCTGTAAGCTGTAAAGAATGAATTTTGTCTTTGAGTCCTTATCTTTTGCTGGGCTTGGTTCAGAGCCCTGACATTGAAAAGTGGTTGACTTGAGGATTGGTAAGAAGAATTTACTTACAACAGTATAGGTTTGAAAAGGAAAGTTTTTCTAGATAGAAAGAACGCTGCAGAAGAGTGCAGCAGGGCACCTCAGCAAGAGAGGAATTGTGGCTTTTCTCTTAAGGGTGTTTATGAACCTTAAAGCGGAACTTAATGGTGATTTGGACCCTATTAGCCATGTAGGTCTTAATAAATGATTAAATTTGTAGGCATTTTGGTGCCTTGATGTCATCAAGGGTTGCACAATGAGTTTCAACATGCATACGATCCTGGAGACATATGGAAATTCTATTTACTTAGAAATTTTTGAGAAAGAAGCTTGGAACCAGATGCCTGCATTAGATAATGGGGAAGTTCAATCACTTCTAAATTCCTCAGACAAGGAGTTTTTCCCTCTGGATGGTTTGCTTGATGGTTACCACGTGACCTTTGCTCTCCTCATCTTTGATTCTACTTCTCCTCTCCTTAAGTGTGTTGAAATTTCTTACTAGAGATTCATTTCTTTGGATAGTGGAACACTTATGGTCTTCAGAGCCCTCAGAGAAAAACTGATCAAAAGCATGATAAGCTTGTAAAGAGATAAATTTTGTTTGAGGGGCATAATTAGTGTTGGTGAAAGGAATCAGGTTTATAGGGACTATTCCTCTTTCCTTCTTTGAGAGGACAGTGCATGTTATTCAATAGGACTGGGAAGTGAGAGGGCCAGAAAACCCGAGGAGAGGAACATTCTTTCCCTTTTCTTGCCACCTTGACCTGACCTCTGATCTGATGAAAGAAGTTGGGAATATTTACAGGAAATTTGGATTCCTGAGATTTCCAAGAAACACTAAAAATCTGACTCTGTACAGCAGAAGCAAATACTTTGATTTTTCACTCTGTTATTGGAAGAGGTGGTGGACAGATTCAAGCAAGGGTATAATGTAGGACTCTACATTCTTTGACTCTGAAAGGAACAAAACGCAGAGTGCTTCAGTACTAGGCTTGCATAGGGGCCAAAAAGTGGTGGGAAAGTTGGGGGATTTGAATTTAAGCTGCCTACTTCATAATTTGTCTAAGGCCGGGCCACTTTCCCAATCTTTTTTCCTGTTATCTTTAGGGCCTTACGAAATAATGCAACATGACTACTAACATTATTGTTAATCTGATTATATGATCTTTGCTAATGTATTTCTCAAAGTATGTGACTTAATGCAATGATTCTCAGCCCTGACTGCATGTTAAAATCACCTGGGGAGCTTTGAAGCAATCTGATGCTCAGACCATGCACCAGGCTAATCATATTAGAATCTCTGGGAGTGGAAGCCAGACATCACCTTTTTTTAAGAAAGGCTTTCTAGATAATTTCCATGTTTAGCTACAGTTGTAGGCATTGGTTTAATGTATTATCCTCTGTCTCTCTCATCTCTCTCAGGTAGAATGTTTTTAACATAGTGATTCTCAAATGTTTTGGTTTGAGGACTCCTTGCCTTAGTAACAGCAATTGAGGACCACAAGTAGCTTTCATTTATGTGGACTATGTCTATCAGTATTTGTGGTATTGAAAATTAGAACAGGTATTTTACAAACATTTATTTGTTCATTTAAAAAGAACAAAGTCATTGCATGTAAAGAAATACATTTTATAAAAAATAAGTATATTTTCTAAAATAAAAAGAGTTTCGTGAGAAGAATGGTATTTTAAAAATCTAATTTCTGACTTTTTAGATGACAACTGGATCTCCATATTTGCTTATGCATTTCCTCTGTTGTGATATATATTTTTGTTGAAGTATATGAAGAAAATTTGACCTCACACAGACATATAGTAGGCAAAAGGAAGAACATTTTAATAACCTCTTCAGATAATTGTGGATAATCTTCTTCATTATTATATCAAAACATAACAAATAATAGTGTCATAAAAGGTGCAACTTAAAGTCTGCATCTAAATACATGTTTTTATTCCATTACATTAAAATCCACTAGTCTCTCTTATACTTTGAATGGAACTTTTATTTGTGATTTTGTAACATGGTGAATTGAGCATTTGGAAAATATTGCTTCACTGAGTTATGCAGATATTCCAAATGTTGAGCATTTCATTATATATAATAAATAATCACATTTGTTAAAATCACCATTTTGTCATAAAAGTTGTTATATATCAGGAAACTGTCAAGCTTATGGTAGCAGATATAAGTTATCCAAAATTCCAATTTTCGCTTGAAAGATCCAATTTTATCACTGGCAACAAACAGTATCAGTTATTTTCCTTCAAGGCATAGGCACACTTTATTCATTTTCAACTGTCTGCCAAATATCCAAGTCTGAATAATCATAATTTATCAGTCATTGTTCTTTCAATTAAATTGTAATTTCATGAAAAAAGTAGTTAGTTCACTATGTCCCCCCCTCTCTCTTTCTCTCTCTCTCTCTTTTTCTTTTTTTACGACAGTCTCTGTCGCCTAGGCTGGAGTGCAGTGGTGCAATCTCCGCTCACTCTACACTCTTCTTCCTGGGTTCAAGCGATTCTCCTGCCTCAGCCTTTGGAGTAGCTGGGACTGCAGACATCCACCACCATGCCCAGTTAATTTTTGTATTGTTAGTAGAGTGGGGGGTTTCATCATTTTGGCCAGGCTGATCTTGAATTCTTGACCTCAAGTGATCCACCTGCTTTGTCCTCCCAAAGTATTGGGATTACAGGGGTGACCCTGTGCCTGGCCCACTATACTTCTCAAACAACAGTACAAATGCTTTTCCTTGAGACAATTGCCCTTTGGTGTGCAGCAGAAGTGCTTTATTTCTACCTCCCATTTTCCCATGTGAGTATAAAAAGCTGCATACTCTCAATTTATGCTTCCAGTTAAGATGGAACTGGATTTGTCATCCCACCTAAAATATATTAAAAAATGATATTTACAATGGATGATTAAAAAAATGTGACACACACACACACACACACATATACACACACACACCCTGGAATACTACCCAGTAATAAAAAATAATAAAATTGTGTCTTTTGCAGCAACATGGATAGAACTGGAGGCCATCATCTTTAGTGAAATAGCTCAAATATCACATGTTCTCATTTATAAATGGAAGCTAAATAATGTGTACACAATGACATGGAGAGCAGAATAATAGACATTGGAGACTTGGAAGGGTGGGAGGGTGGGAGTGATGAGAAATTACCTGATGGGTAAATGTATACTACATTTTCAGGTGATGCTTACACTAAAACCCAGACTTCACCACTATGCAATATATTCATGTACCAAAACTGAACCTGTACTCTCTAAATGTATAAAAGTTTTAAAAATGATGTTCAATTACTGGAAAAGGGGTATCACAGGAAAGTGGTGAAAAAAGGGGAAAGAAATGAGGTAAGCCTGATGTTTGCTCCAGCTTACTGCTTTGAGAGTTTCCAGGATGCAGTGTAGGTAGAAGGAATCCACATAGAGCTAGTGGTCTCCATGAGATGAAAAGACAGACTTGAGGAGCTAGATTTAAAATCTAGCAGGACAGATTATAGGAGGAGAGACAGCTTCAGAAGGCAGTAAAACAAGTTTTTTACTTGTCAATGACATTCTTAAATGAGACCGGCTCTTTTGTCTTTCTCTTCTTTTTTTGTCTTCGTGCATGGCTGTGAAAACTATGATGACTACACCTATGATTTTCCTCCCCAATAGTATAGTTTTGTGTCCTGTCTTGATAGTTGCTAAGGTGCCAGCATTTTTACCCATCATTGCTTTTGCGACATCAGTGGATATTCAACACAGTAGAAAAAGCGAATCTTGTTTTGGTATTATTATAAAAGTTGATTTGACTTTAGGCAGCCAAGAGGATCTTGGGGAATCCCCAGTCCGTGGACCACACTTTTGAAAACTGTTGTTTTAATAGAACCTTCTAGTCATTACTATTTCGGTCTAATGGCGTCACTTTAAAGGTGGGACTGGGTGTAGGAACATCCTGCCATGGCAGCTTCATGGAGAAAATCTGTTTTGGCAATATCGTCCTTCATTTCCTTCACATCACAGTATAAACTCTATATTATAATGGATGTGATAATTTCTCCACTTGAGAACAGTGTTAGCATCACTGTATATACAACACATTTTTTCCATGATGAAAAACAGGGCCTGAAACTTTAATTAAAATGGAAAAGTCCATAGGAAGAGTTTGAAGAAAGGAAAAGTTGAAGTAGGGAAAAAATAGCAGATATAAGGGATTTCTAAAAGTTTCCCAAACGATGGAAGAGAGAAAAGAATGAGCAAAGGAAAGGAGAAAGATATTTAGTGTGTAAGATACGAGAAAAGATATGAATAAGGAATGAAGGGATACGTATATAGTGGCATTGGATTTGTAGGTTTGTAGAAAGTTGTCAGAAAAGTCCACATATATTAAAAAAAAAAATCACTGAAATCAGTTTCACTAGCTATGTGAAATGTTTTAGATTTGTACCAGTTACATTACATGAACCCGCCTGTGGTGGATATAGGAGATGCGTGGCCCAGATCTGCCTCCAGGGAAGAACCCTGCTCCAGCTGTTGGAGGCCAGCTGGCTGACAGCCTCTAGCAGTCCAGCTCTTTTGGCTGCAAAGCTGCTTGCAGGAAATCACTCCATGGAGGTCCAGAGATAAGGCCCCAGCCATTCTGGCCCACTATGGAAGAACTTTGACAGTCTTTTTCAGCTTCAGGGCTCCCGTGGGGTTGGATGAGGTTGTTGGACCCACTTTGCTTCTAACTTCTCCCTCTGTTCCCTCCTGTTCCCCCTTCTTCCTCCCACAGGGGTTTGTCCCAAGGGCACTCCCTAGTACACATCCTGCATGTTAAACTCTTGTCTCAGAGTCTGCTTCCTGTAGATACCAAACTGTAAGAACATCTTATTGGCTTCAATATAACCAAAATTGGAGAATGTTAGGAAACATGAAAGCATCATCACGTTATGTGCAAACAGTTTAGCTTGTTTCCATATTTCTTGTTTTTTGTATTTTTAGTGGAGACAGGGTTTCTCTGTATTGGTCAGGCTGGTCTCGAACTCCCGACCTCAGGTGATCCACCCGCCTTGGCCTCCCAAAGTGCTGGGTTTACAGGCGTGAGCCACTGCGCCTTGGCTCCATGTTCTCTTTCTTATAGGAACCATATTGTGAAAAGACACAAAGGTAATAGGGTAAGAAAAACAAATAGGCTCGTTATTACCCAGCCACTCAGGAAATGCATTATTTCAAGGTTGACCCAGGCAGCAAGAGAGGAAATATATTGGGGAATGTGACAGTGGTTTGGTTCTGAATCTGGAGCCAATAGAAAGTTCTGAAGGGGTCTGTCTGATGATCAGAACTGTCCATGGATGTAATAAAGGTGTATTTAATTTTATTTAAGGCTGGAGATCTAAATTGTCACTCAAAACTCTCAGACATGAATAGGGTTAACAAATCTGAACATCAGAAGAGGAGTTATTTGCATCCTGTCTTCCCCTGTAGCTCCAGAGGAGGGCAGAACAGTGTATTTCCAGGCAAGCCCTCTCTTTAAAAACTCATAGCCAAGACTGGAAAGACGGAGTGAGTGGGTGGGCCTTCTGGCAGCTTCCTTACCTTCAAATCTTTGCTCTCTGGGAAATAGTTCTGCTTCAGTGTCCTCGTTCTGATTTTTCTGGGAACTAAATGTTACTGGGGGATGACTCAGGGCAGGCTAAGTCCTGATCCTCATTGTGGAAGCAAAAGAGGCTAAAAGAGGTGAAAGTCATTGTCCTGACAACTTGGACCAGAAGCCTACAGACAAAACTGAAATGTTTTCCTGCCCTAGGATTATCTGGATAACAATGACCTTTGATGTTACAAAGTAAATAAAATTGTGTTTGGCTTTTCCTTTTAGGGGCATGCCCTGGAGAAGATGACTGCCTTCAGAGCTGCTGTGAATATTTCAGATGTCATTATTTTAGATAATTACCTTGACCATCCTTTTCAATTTTAGAGTATGATGGTCTGTCTCCTGTGAGGCAAGGCAACTATTAGTGAGAAAAAAGAGAAAAGGCAAAGATGAGCTGTCATACTTTCCTTGTAGGTTCCAGTCCAGGCTTTCTATTGGCGGGGCAGGGTGGGGTCTCAGTTTCCCTGTCTATAAAATGAGATTAGTGGGTTAAATACGGGAAGGTTGGAAAAGCACCTAGGACGGTGCCTGCTGCCATATTGAGCAGATGTCGATTCCCTGTCCACTCCTTTAGGAGCTCTGGGAAACACTTTATAACTCCTGAGGGTCTGGTGAACCCTTCCTCCCTTTCAGTACCCTGTTTTGGCATTGCAGATGGTAAAAAGGCTCTTCCGTGTCTCTTCCTTCCTTCCTTTCCTCCTCTCCAAAAGAAGGAAGTGGCCGCCTTTGTTCGCTTGGATGCCAAGCGGAAGCTTGTGTCTGTCACCCAAGGTGGCCCAGCCCTGGGGTTTGCGAAGGTCCGCGGTAGGAGGGCTGCGGCCAGCGTGGTGCGGCGGGAGGCGATCCGGAGGCGATGGGAGGGCGGGCGCAGTCGACCCAAGGGTGGAGAAGAGGGAAGGCGAAGGACGCGCGTTCCCGGGCTCGTGACCGCCAGCGGCTCCGGGAACCCGCGCGCAGACAGTCTTGGAGAGATGGCAGGCAGCGGGGACCGGCGCGTCGTGGGCACCTTCCACCTGCTGCTGCTGGTGGCTGCCCTGTCCTTGGCACCCCGGGGGGTCAGTCCGAGTGCCGCAGCCTGGCCGGAGGAGAAGGTGAGGGGCTGCTGCTTTGTAGTTGTACTTGAGCGGCTCCGGTCTGGTGCAGGGACCCCGGCCAGCCTACCTAGGCAGAGTGGGAGGTGGGGCAGGGCCGCGGTCCCCAGCCCAAGTACCTGCGCCCGACCCGGGGCCCAGAGGAGTCGGGGCTCTGCGTCCTCTCCAGGGTATCTCGGCCAGCCCGGGGCTGCTCTGGAGACGCCAGGGGGCCTGGGTGATGTCACTGGCCTCCCCTGGGCTGCAGTCTGATTGAGGGGGCCGATAGGCACAGGAAGTGTGTCGCGCCAGCGGCGGCTGAATGGGGAGGAGAGGGCGCATCGTGGCGCCGCCGCCCACTCAGGACCCGCGAGGCCAGTGGAGCCGGCGCTCCAGGGCCACCAGGGTACGGGGCGTGCCTGAGGGTGTGCCCACAGCTCCCCTGCTGCTTCATCCAAGGATGCTGCTGGGGTGCCGAAGTGTCCCTGCAGTCTCAGGACAGATGTGTGTTGATGGTTTTAGATTTTTAAGATGAGCTATTTGGAAGGAAGGACCTTCACTGGAGTCCCACTTTCTTTCAAAATCCCCCCCTTTTTTTCCCCTTAAAAGAGGATACCTGCTATTTTCAGAGAAAATGGATCTAGTTGTGGGTAGAAATCGCATGAGGAACTTAGGATAAAAGTGATTTGCAAATTCCCTCCGTATGAAATATGTGGGTTCACAATTACTTCCTTTTCTTGGGTAACAGTTTTGAAATCATGAAATTGCTAAGGGATTGTGCAAATGTTAATGATATTAGACCAAAATAGTATGTTATAGAGATACTAAGAAAAGCATTGAAGTAAAGCGATATAAACTTTGACAGTGTAATTGAGCAAATCTTTTACACACTAGAATATGCTTGCATTTACTCAAATGTTTGAAATATAGGGCACATTGGTGAATGCCCAGTCTCACCCAGCTACATGCATGTGTATATGAATCGCCCATTTCAGTTCTTCAGATCTAATGTAATCACCACTCGGGGGTCACAACAGGCCGTACTTAGACATAGAGACGACAGGATACAGGGAACTTGGTGGGAATGAGGGAAGTCTGCAACATAAGAATAACTTTATTATAAGAAAAACAACTTCCCATAGGGGCCATGAAGAAGAACCTGGAACTACAGAAAAAAATCCTCTCCCTTTTCACTTCACGGTGAATACCTTCCCTGTCAGAAATCGGGAAGAGAATGTTACAAACTGGAATATGGAGGCACACCAAATGTGTCTTTGTGATACATCTAAATGGAAGGGAATAAATGAGATGGAAACTGAACAAACCACTCTGAAAAGATCATTTGTCCATGTGTGTAGGCAGGGGTTATTTGTGGGTGGGGAAAGGTACTGTGATTCTTCAAATAATTTAAAATTTAACTTTTGAGAAACATCTTTCAAAGTGTGAATGTCTTTTATATTTTAAGAAGCTTCTGATCACTGTTCCGCTGAGAAACTGAATGCTTGCAAATCATTGTAAGCAAATGACAATCAGCCATCATGTTTCCCAATTTCTAGCTTCCTCCCCCTTTTCTATAGGCCTTCATGAAGTCTTGCAGCCTGGGTGATGAATCGGTCCACACTAAAATACATGTCTTCTTACTTTTTATGATGTTTAACTATTTTAATCATATGAAGTATGCCCTTGGTACACTGGTCTGGCAACAGGTGAGGTGTGGTAAAGAAAGCATCGAATTTGAAATCCATTTCCTTCATTTTGGAATAAAGATGTGTCTCTTTCAGTAGCTTTGAATATGTAAAAGCAGATCAACTCTAGTTTCTGGTTGCATTCAAAGACTATGATTTGATGATATATTTGGAATCTATAAACAATTTTTCCATAGTAACAGTATTATAAATTGTTAAACTCCCAGGTGGGCACACACATGTGTGTTTAGAGGCATTGGCATCTGGGTACATTCATCCTCAATTAATGGATGAGGAAACTTGACCACTGTAACCCTAGTGAATCGAAGAGCTAGGATTTGGCTTAGGTCCTGATCTCTCCTTTCCTCTTCTATGCTTTTCTAATGGGCGTTGAGTACTGGCTGATGTACCTGGAACAGTGCCCAGGTAGTGCCAGAGTGTGGGGCTAGCAGAGAAGGTGGAGGGCCACCAGATGAAGAGCTTGTTCTCCCTTTCTGGGTCAGGGTAGACCCTAAATGACATTCCAAAACAGGTAGTTTGTTTTTGGTGCCTTCTCTTCCGACACCCCCTATTGTCTCCTTTCCTTGATCTCCTTCATGCAGCTTAAAAGTCATCATTATTCTGGGTGTTGATCCATATTCCAGAGTTACTTCTTCTAAACCTTCCCCAGACCTCTTGGTCACCAGCCCTATTCCTTTAATACAGACCCATTCCTTTAGTACATTCATTGTCAGCCAGCTGTTAAACAGAATCTCATTAAATCATTCCTCCTTAAGTACGAACGACTGATGGCTTTCGAAGGGCTTCATATGTTCTTAAAAAAATTAGCTCCAGGCCAGGCGCGGTGCCTCACGCCTGTAATCCCAGCACTTTGGGAGGCTGAAGCGGGTGGATCACAAGGTCAAGAAATCGAGACCATCCTGGTCAACATGGTGAAACCCTGTCTCTACTACAAATACAAAAAATTAGCCGGACATGGTGGCGCATGCCTGCAATCCCAGCTACTCAGGAGGCTGAGGCAGGATAATTGCCTGAACCCAGGAGGTGGAGGTTGCGGTGAGCTGAGATCGTGTCATTGCACTCTAGCCTGGGTAACAAGAGCGAAACTCCGTCTCAAAAAAAAAAAAAAAAAAAAAAAAAATTAGCTCCAATAAACTAAAAAGCATGGCTTCTATTGAAGTCTTCTAACTATAAAGTTGATACGTGCTCATTTTAGAAAACTTGGAAAATACAGAAAAATACACTAGAAACAAAACTAATGTCACCCATAATTTCACTATTAAGAAATAATTGCTATAAAACATTTACCAAAATGGTGTTTTTATTTCTATTCATCTGTGTGTGTGTGTGTGTGTGTGTGTGTGTGTGTGTGAGAGTTGTTCCATTCTAATGGAAACAAAATGGAGGCTCTAAGGGAGGGGCATGGAAGTCAGGCAGCGGGCTGGGTGTTGGTAAAGAGGGAAAGACAAATGTCATTTTTGGAGCCTTACGATCTAGTAGGTAAGTACTAGGAGATCCATTTTACAGATATGGACTGTTTCCTACTTGCAGCTAATAAGTGAGGAAGCTGGGATTTGACCCTGAGTTGCTGTGGTTAAAGCTTGCAATGGTCTGCTTTTAAGTAGAGGGTTGCTTGCATTTAGAAAAAAGACAAATGCTGTCTTATTCAGTTCCCAACTATTCCCCCACTGAATTTTTAATATCAGTGGCATCTGACACACAGAAGGAGTTCAATACATGCTGACTGAGTTAACTTTGCAGACAGACAGAGGTGTTAATCTGAGAATTGCCTGGGAGACACTCATATAGAATAGAAACAGGACTTGCACTGGCTGCATTTCTGTAATTATCTCCCTTTAATTCAATGTTTTGGAACCTCAAAACCCTTTGCAAACTGGGCCAACTCTATCAATTATGTAATTAAAACCTTCTTTGGCCTGGCACTGCATTATTAGCCTAGAGGGCATGCTTCAGGATATCTGGTTCACACTTTTAGCTGAAAGATTCTTGTCACTCAGAGCAGACTTATTGTCCTTTCTGTCTGGATGAAAAGACAAGGCAGTGGCTGTAACAGAGCTTCATTCCTCTGAGAACACCTGTACTGATAGAAAATTTGTCTAAGTGCCTTTTAACTGAGATAAACCTACAACAAATTGGGGTTTGCATTTACCACTGTGTTCAACACTGTTTCGCTTGAGTGAATTTCCTCCTGCCGAACTCACTGTTTGTATCTAGCTTTCTCCTCTTACTCATTCATCTCATCTCCACCCAAATCCACATATTTATTGAGTTCTGAGAATAAGACTCCTTAAACATTGAATGCATGCTATTTACATTGAAAAAGTGAAATGCTTTTCCATACAGGGCTTTAATGAATAGAAGACTTAAGTAACTGACCGAGTGTAGTTGGTTGTTTCTTCTTCTCTGTCCTTCACTTACTGGGAAGCTTTTGACTCTGATTTCACAGGGGCATCTTTGCCCCAGAGGGGCAAAGAGAGTCAGGGTTCTTTACTGAAGTATGTTAATTAAATGGTTGAGCCCAGAAGATTGAGGAGCAAACACATGTAAGTCTCTAGATTCATGAGCATCAATAGGCCTGGTCTGTCTGCTGGACTTACCCTTTAGTTATCCATTAAGCATTTTTTTAGTGCTATTTGCCAACTAGGTTTCATCCACAGTGTCTCTTATAGTTAGAGATGGTTGGGGGAGGGGCGTTTATTTTATTTCTATTTTTTCTTAAATATCTTAAGAGCTCTTTCAAGCCTCTAGAAACTACCCATTTAAACACAAGTGATTTTGTTTCACTGTTGACATGGAGTGAAAGCTTCTGTCCACAGTGACCAGGTGGGCTTTGGGATAGAGTAATGGACAGTAAATAGACAAGGAGCCACTGGTCAAGCCGCCTTTGACACAACACTTGGTTGCCATAGGGACTTCTTGGGTCAACCCAGCTCTTTATCATCAGAAGCATCCACTGTCAGGAATTCGAAAAGAGCAAAGCCCAGTAACATTGAACCACAGCACTTCCTGGTCATTGCAGCAGGTAGCCACCTGTCTCTTCTGTGTTTATGCTTGCTTCTGCATTCAACAAATTTGCTATTTACAATGGCAGAAAAATGCCCACATTATTATTATATAAATACATTCTTAGCAAAGATAATTTTAGAAAGATAGTTCATCTGTTGATTGCTTATTTGATTAATTTGCCCAATAGTTATCAAATGCTCAAGATGAACCAGGCGCTATGTGCCCTGTGTGGGAGAGAGTGGTGAACAACAGAAAGAGAGGGAGTTCCAGCCCTTATGGACCTGATGTCTTGTATGAAAGACAGACATTAAACAAACACACAAAGAAGTGGCCTCCAAGCTGCAAGCTGAAGTGAGCAGGAGTTAGCCAGGTGAAAAGGAAGGGAAACAGCTTGTAAGGCAGAAGGCACCGCAGAGCCAAAGCCTCATGGGGGCAGAACCTCAGAGCACTTGGAGCCTGGCCAAATGCCAGGGTGACCAAAGCATGGTGAGCAAGGGTGAGGGGGGAGACCAGACAGGCTTCTGTTGCCTGGGTTGAGTAATAATTAACTATGGACGTCTTCTGACCTCTTGCCTCCATTTTCTTCTTTTCCCTTCACACATTTCTATTGCTTCATCTTCCAGCTTCAGCTTTCTTTTTTCAACTGCTGTTTGGGAGCTGGCATGAGGACTTAGATCCTGGAGGTACCAAGGGATTTAAAGGTTGCACTGACAAATTTACTAAGGAAATATATTTAAAAATGTCCTTCCAGTAAACAAACACAAATTTTCTGATGTTCAGGAACAGTATCAATATTGAGGAGTAAACTGGAAGCACATAAATGAGACAGTGAGGTTGATTAAAACTAGCAAGGGATTGGAAATCCACAGACTGGGGTCTTTTTGTGGATTTACCTGTAACTCTTCTGCAACCTTAGGAAGTCAACTGTTTTCTATGAATCTCAGTTTCCACTGATATAAATGAAGGAGGTTGGAAACTAGAGCATCTCTAAGTGGCTTTTCCAGCTTTAAAATTCATTCTGTGCCTCTTTAGTGTTTGATAGAAGGAAATAATAAAACATCGAATGTTTACTATAGCAGTTTACATGTTAGCTCACTTAATTCTAGTTACCCTAGGTTGCAGATGTTATTCCCTTTGTTTTACAGATGAGGAAATTGAGTCTTAATGAGGTTCAGTAACTTGGAAAGAGTTAGAGCTAATGGGTGGTGGGATGCTGAGTTGAGAGGCTGAGTTGAGAGGGTCTGTCTGATCTACAGCCCATGCTCTTTGTGTGGTAGTACCAGAAAGTAAACAGCTATCTTAGTGTGTAAATGAGTATACGTGATTAGGCAATAAGCATTCTCTAAGCCCAGTTTCACACCAGTAACAGGGACTGGTTCATATGGAATAAAAGTACTTGCATGACTATGTAAACATATTCAACTAATGCTGATCCTGGAACTATAAAATAGGCCTCCCCTAATTTCTATTTTGCCTTCCAAATAATTCAATATTCTTATGTTATCCTTATCTTTTCCCTTAGGAAAGGATGTCATCTGATCAATTATTCTCTTCCTGTTGAAGAGGAGTAACACATTCCATTATTAAGTACCTGATAAACATGTAATGAATGAATGGTTCATCATTAGCATTATCATAAGAATATATAGTATGTGTGAAGTTATCCAAAATACAAATTTGAATGTTATGTGAGCTTTAATGGAATTTAAAAATAATTTTAATTGAAGTTAAAAAGTTTACTATTTAGTTGGCTATAGACTCACCAAACGTGGGCTGAAAGGAATTGCAACAGTCATCAGAGTTGGCAGTGTCTGGTAGAAATAATGACCCAGCTACTCTGGAAGCTGAGGTGGGAGGATTGCTTGAGTCCGGGAGGTGGAGATTGCAGTGAGCCGAGATTGCACCACTGTACCCCAGCCTGGGTGACAGAAGAAACCCCAACTTCAAAAAACAAATTATAAAAGATACATATGTAATTTTAATTTTTCTAGTAGATACATTAAAAAGTAAAAAAAAGTAACATTAATTTTAATAATATACTTCATTTAACCTAACATATTAAAAATTACCATTTCAACATGTAATTATTATAAAATTTTGAATTAGGCTCACTTGAAATTCGAGGACCCCTTAATTTGTGGCAAATCTATAAAGTCTTCCATGAGCACTCTTCCTCTAAACTGTGTAAGATTTACTTAGGGTAACAGTTGGGTTTTTAAAATATTTAAAAAAAAAATTTTTTTTTTTGAGACGGAGTTTCACTCTTGTTACTCAGGCAGTAGTACAATGGTGCGATCTCAGCTCACTGCAACCTCCGCCTCCTGGGTTCAGGCAATTCTCCTGCCTCAGCCTCCTGAGTAGCTGGGATTACAGGCACGCGCCACCATGCCCAGCTAATTTTTTTGTATTTTTTAGTAGAGACGGGGTTTCCCCATGTTGACCAGGATGATCTTGATCTCTTGACCTCGTGATCCACTGCCTCCACCTCCCAAAGTACTGGGATTACAGGCTTGAGCCACCGTGCCCGGCCTATTTTTAAAATTTTTGTCTCCTTCTGTTGCCCAGGCTGTAGAGCTCACCAACACTGCTCACTGCAGCCCCTACCTCCTGGGCTCAAGCAAGCAATCCTGCCACCCCAGTCTCTTGAGTAGCTGTAAGGATGGACATGTACCATGTTCCCCCATGCCTAGCTATTTTTTTTATTTTTTGTATAGACAAACTCTCATTATGTTGCCAGGGCTGGTTTCAAACTCCTGGGCTCAGGTAGTCCTCTTGGCTCAGCCTCCCAGAGTGTTGGGATTACAGGCTTGAGCCACCATGCCTGGCCCTAAGAGCCCAATTTTAAAATTGAGTATCTTAATTTACCTGATTTGACATAAAATTCTTCCTTCTTTTGAAGTTTTAAGCAATTAATTGCAAATATGTCAGAGTCTTAAACTTACTATGAAATGATAGCCAGTTAAACAATTTTATTTAATCCTCAGAATTATCACCAACCAGCAATTTTGAATTCATCGGCTCTTCAGCAAATTGCAGAGGGCACCAGTATCTCTGAAATGTGGCAAAATGACTTACGGCCGTTGCTGATAGAGCGATATCCGGGATCGCCTGGAAGCTATGCTGTTCGCCAGGTGAGAACATGGGACACAAACCTCAAGGTTGTGAATACTTTGTCTTCCCATGAGGGATAATGTTATGGCTCAAGTTCTGAGGTGTCTAATATTCAGATCTGTCATCACCTTATTCACCAAATAGGCAACCAAGAAAAATCAAATGACTGATAGTACCCGTCTGTTTTGAATTAAGTGGTGCATGTTAATGTCAATAGTTTAGGTGTGAAATCTCTGTCTGGGGTACAACATTACACAGCCCTTAACTCTTGATCCTTCAGTAACACACCCCGAGGCTCCCAACCAAGTTTTCTTGAATCCTAAACAATCAACAGCAACAGTCTTAGGGAGTCCTTCTTTAAGGTTCTGGGCCAAGAGAATCATTGTACTGTCAGGTTATCACTCGCCTTAGGGAAATTGTGTTGTCCCTGGAGGGAGAGTTAAGGCTGGTGATAAGCTACTTTCCTCCAGGGCAGTGCTTCTCAAACTACTGACTCTGACACACAGTAAAAAAAAAAAAAAAAAAAAAAAAAAAAAAGACTTTTACATTTTATACACACAAACGTACTAGTATATTTAATGGAAACAAAACTTGTACAAAAATACTCTTATTACTTGCATTTTACTACAATATTGTCAATTCTATTTTATTGGTCCTTAAAAAATGCTGGTCATAACCCACTAAACTGATTTCAAGACCCATTGATTTTACTACTGCTGTGGAGGGTAGAATAAGCTGGGCCAGACCTTGAATGTATCTTTGTCTCCTTAATGTCAGTCTTCTAAGCAATCTGAAACCTCTCCTCTGAATATCTGTTTTTTTTTTTCAAATTAGCCCCATTTTGGGGGACAGCTTGGGAAGAATGGGACTGGCCCTTCACATCCTCTTTTGAAACTCCTCAGGCAGAAGACCTTGGCACCCACTGCTGTGCCCAGAGTGAGACCTGCAAGGCCCAGGTGCCTAGCACTAGGTCTCTTCCTTTCTACCCAGTGTGTAGCCTCTGCCCCTCAGGCTAGCCTGGATATCCTTTGTCTGTTGCCCCATTAGCCTCCTGTTTTCCATCTGAATAGCTCTGGCTTCCCTAAGTAATTAGATGGTAGACACCCTGCAGGCACCTTAGTTCTGTCTAACCTTTAGGCAGAGTGACGGCTGACTTTCACTGAGCAGTTTTTCAGGGTCAGGCACTTTACTGAGTTCTTTGCATAGAATCATCTCATTCAGGCTTCGCAACAGTGTGTAGATGCTATTATTATCTCAATGTTAGGAATTTAAAAGGTCTGAGGTTGAGGTATGTGAATTAACTTGCTCTAGGCTATACACATACCAGTGATGAGGCCAGAATCCGCTTGAGGTCTCTATCCTATCACTCGAGAGTTGGGAGGAATCAGTTCTGTGCTTTATGCACTCAGATGTCTCCAGTTCACCATCTTCTCACTCCCAAGTTGGAGAGTGAGGCACATACCATTCACTTTAACAGTATTCCCTGGGCCTTATCTCTCAAGCATTTTCTTAAAACTGGCATTTTCCAAAAGCCTCAGTTCCTTGTTAGAAAAACTCTAGGTATATGATGCTTACTCCTCCCATTCAACTCAACCTTTTTTATTTCCCCATATTATTTGCCCAGAGTGCTGTATATACCCAGAAATGATATGCGTACTTCAGGCTCGAGGTTCCTTGCCTGCAGGCTCTGGAAATCCATGAACACAACACACATTGTTTGTAGATCTTTACCTTCCACACAATACAGTTTATAGCATAAATAATATACATAGATACTGTTGTGATTAAAAAGATACATATTAATTTAAAAGTGTTACTGAAGTTTCAGTAACATTTTCCACTATCATAGGGGTGGAGGCAAATGAGAAATTTGTAGACAGTATTTTAGAATGTGTTGGGAACTACTGCTGGGCTACCTATACATGGTCTGGCTGATGGCTGTGTTAGATATCTCACGTAGATTCTATTTTAGAATTTTTTGAGAAGAAAATTACCATTAATTTTTAGAGACCTATCTCCTAAGCTGTGGAAGACAAAGGATTTCTCATTTCAGAAGTGAGGTAGATGACAGTGTAATTATGAGGGAACTGCACTAATGGCCTTAATTTGACTAGGATTAGATCCTTTCATGCAGAACTGAATTGAAACAGAAATGATTGAAACTTTTTTTTTTTCTCCTGAGGCCTGTTTGAGCACTAGATGAGATGTTTTATAATTTAGAGTATAAAGGATGTAACTAGAGAAGATCCTCAGCTATTAAAAAAGGCTAAACTTGATATAAAATTGGTTTGTGAATGAAATTTTGTAGTTATCAATAAAGATGTGTATTACTACAGATTTTTTTTTACAGAAAGATAATACTTTGGGGAAACACTGTCCCATATTATGCATTTTCATGGTCTCTGATCAATGAGTGAAAAGCTGCCTATCGGATTATTAGGATATTTTTATTTTGAGGAGATGATTTAGTTGTAAAATAAATAATTTGAAGGCACTACATTTGGAGCTATTTCATTGATTTATAAGATAGAAATAAAAAAAATTTAAGAATTAGGATGATAAAGTCTTACAAATGGGTAAGCAATGTCCTTTGTCTAAAAGAGGCAAACTAGAAACTTCAGGAAGTAAAATCCCCCACAGATGCATAGTGCACCTGAGCCACTGAAACTGAACATCATTAGGCACGTAGCTCCCAGGTGCACCCTCAGGCCAGCCCCCTAAGAGAAGGAGCCCAAGGGACTCATATAGGGTGCACTCAAGAGGGAAGAGGTACCTGAAGTCATCTTCAAGTGGCGGAAGTCAGCATGCTGATGACGATGTGTTTGCAGACTTAGTGCAAATACTGGAAAATAGGTGTCTTCCAAACAAATCTGGTCTACTGATGTCAGTGCTTCTCAGAACCTGGAAACTAGAATTTACGTTTAATTAAATGAGACCCAGGATCAATTTACTAGTGTTAACCTAGAATAAATCCCCCTACCACCTGTTGGAAGTAGAATGTCATGTAATTAGAATATCATGTAATAGCCTCTCTCACTCTCATGTCTTCGGCTTTGTGTTTTTTTCTTTCTTTACTCTGTCTCCATCTATCTCTGCTTCATCTCTATTTTCACCTCTTTCACTCTCTTTCTTGTGTTTTTTCTCCTCTCCATTTTAAATCATAGATGTATAGCAACCCAAAGTGTGATCTATATTCTAAATTGCCTTTTGGCACTCCTGGAGGGCCCAGCCATTGGCTGCTTTGGTGTTGGGAAGCGCAGCTGCTTTAGATTCTCTGCCACAGCCACACACTCCCTGCTTTGGGGTATTCGAATGATAGTAGTGGTAGTTTGGGGAGTTTCCCTAGAGACTTGTAGACTAAGTCTGAAAGCCAAAAACAAAACAATAAGGGGTACTGGTGAGCTAATTAGGTTATACAACCAATTTGATTGTTTATAAAGATGATTTATCTTAGCTGCTAAGATAAACACAAAATATTTACACTGAATGAAAAAGTTCTTTCAGGAAAAACTCTTTTGAGGATATTTGCTGATTCTCTTATGGATTTTAGTGTCAATGTGGTCATCGGATATGGTCAAGACTTGCTAACAAGTTGAGAAATAAGTCTGTGTGTAACTTCTGAGTAATGCTAACAGATATATATATATATATATATTTTTTTTTTTTTGAGACGGAGTTTCACTCTTGTTTACCCAGGCTGGAGTGCAATGGCGTGATCTCGGCTCACCGCAACCTCCGCCTCCTGGGTTCAGGCAATTCTCCTGCCTCAGCCTCCCGAGTAGCTGGGATTACAGGCATGTGCCACTATGCTCGGCTAATTTTTTGTATTTTTAGTAGAGACGGGGTTTCACCATGTTGACCAGGATGGTCTCGATCTCTTGACCTCGTGATCCACCGCCTCGGCCTCCCAAAGTGCTGGGATTACAGGCGTGAGCCACCGCGCCCGGCTCAGATATATATTTTTTAAATTCCAATTCATTTTGTACTCTTGCAATCTGCTATTGGTGTTGAAGAAGCCATTTTATGTAGCAGTTCATCATCTGGATACCAGATGTTCTGGAGTATATGTTTTTTTTTTTTTTTTAAATGACCCTTTTTATGGAAAAAAAATTTTTTACAGTCTAGGGATAAGTCATTTTCATATTCTTCAGAAAAACTTATGTTAGATGCATAGTGATTTCTCTCTACTCAAACTATTAATTCTTTGTGTCATATAATTTTATATATTCTCATTAAATCAATTCATATTTATTCTTACAATGAACCCATATTTCTGATAGCCTCCTGTGAGCAAAGCACAGTACTAAGAATTGTGGAGTTATGAAGGCTGATTTCAAAAAAGGTAATAAACATTTCCTTTGATTCTGTGATCAGACAGCATGCAAATTTGCAATAGGAAAGGTAAGGTACTGCACACACAATGCTATTTAGGACAAGGTACACCCACTGTAAAAAGCAAGCAGTGACTAGCTGGGAGTCATTTGTTTAGTTGGCTTTTGCGGGATTGACTGTAGTATCAGTGTCCTCTCCCATTTCTATTCCCCTCTCCTTGGAAGCTTCCTGCCACAGTTTTTTTGAGGTTCTTGCCTATGTGTCATGTCACATTAGTGAGCGCAGGCCACATGGGACTTGGCTAGGACAGAAAATCCTGTATTTCTTTGGAGGATGGAAAAAAAAAAAAAAAGAAGTCTTCACATTGATTTTCAGTTATTTATTTATCATTTTAAGGTCCATCCTAGAAATAAACTGTTTGGTCAGATCTAAAATTTTGGTTTTTGGTTAGATGTAAATTGAGGGACAAATAGTTATTTTGATGTTAGTTTGTTATTTGACTTTTTATAAAAATAATTTAAGGCAATTTATGATGATGTATATGATATTTGAAGGCGGGGAAGAATGGAACAGGCTGGGGATGGTGGTCACACCTTTAATCCCAGCTCTTTGGGAGGCCGAGGTAGGTGGATCACTTGAGCCCAGCCTGGGCAATATGGCAAAACTCCATCTCTACAAAAAAAAAAAAAAAAAGAAAAAAAGATACAAAAATTAGGCATGGTGGCATGTGTTTGTTATTCTAGCTACTCGGGAGGCCGAGGCAAGAGAATTGCTTGAACCCAGGAGGTAGAGTTTACAGTAAGCCAAGATTGCACCACTGCACTCTAGCCTGAGTGACTGAGTGAAGCTCTATAAAACAAAACAAAACAAAACAGAACAGAACACTAGGAACATAGGAAGATGAAGCCAAGATAAAAGAAGGATGGGAAAAGGCAAGTGAACCAGCAATGAACTCACCTATGACATCTCACATCACAAATTCTGTATGTTCTTTAAAAAATACTCCTAGTTCCTGAAGTGATGCTACTTTCTCCACCTGTTGCTTTCTTCTGTCAGTCACTGTGTTGCCTTATAAGGCTCAAGGTGCTCAGCAGAGATGGGGAAAGAGAGTCTCTTTTATATTTGCCAGCATTTGCAGTGTGTCTTGACCTGCCTTGGGTGCAGAGGGAAAGCTGCTTGATATGTTATTATGGTTCGGAGTTGCTTACTAATTCTTACAGTGAGCAAAGAGCTGAAATAACCCCAACCACTCCCTAGTTATGGGAGCTTTCTACATTATCCTTAGGTGAGCATTGCTGTCTTTTATTAGTGTTCATTACATATAAAGCATTTTCTGAACTTAGACACATGCTATGCACTTGGGACAGAAAGAGCTACCTTTGCAGTTCTCCTTGAAGAGTTTAGAGATAGAGACCTGTGGGATGCTGGTTTACTTGATTTTTCAAACATGCCTTTGTAGCCTCCTAGGAATATTAAAAGTGTGCTTTACTACTACTGAACTGCATCTCTATCTCCTGACTTGTAGACATGCCCATAATATATTGTTAAATGAGAAAAGCAAGGGCAGAGTAATATATAAAGTAGAATTCTTTTCCTATAAAAACATATATGCCCCTGCCAAATATATGTGTTTGCATGCTACCATAGGTTTGCATAAGCAAGGAGAAGATATGTCAAAAGATCTACATCGAAGTATTAACGTTGGTTAAGATTAACAATTGGTTGAAATTGATTAGTTAGGGGAAGTTTAGGGAAGAGGCAGAGGATTAGCTTCTCCTTTAAACAGGAAAAATGCTATTAATTGTGATAACAATACAAAATAATTATTAATTACAACAATATTGCTATTAATACAATAAGTTTGTATTGCAATTTTAATTTGAAAGGCATTACTTAGGTTTTAAAATCACAGTTAACAAATGAAAGCTGTTCATTTAGATCTAAATTTTTGGTTTTTGTTTTGATCAGCACATCATGCAGCGAATTCAGAGGCTTCAGGCTGACTGGGTCTTGGAAATAGACACCTTCTTGAGTCAGACGCCCTATGGGTACCGGTCTTTCTCAAATATTATCAGCACCCTCAATCCCACTGCTAAACGACACTTGGTCCTCGCCTGCCACTATGACTCCAAGTATTTTTCCCACTGGGACAACAGAGTGTTTGTGGGAGCCACTGATTCAGCGGTGCCGTGTGCAATGATGCTGGAACTTGCTCGTGCCTTAGACAAGCAACTCCTTTCCTTAAAGGTATCTATTTTCCGCTTGTTGATTCCTGGGATCAAGTATATTAGCAGTAACTCAGAGTGAATTCTAGAATCCTTGTAGGAATGAGAAGGCCATTTAGAAATGGAGACTTTTGGTACATTTTTATTATGAGTATGGATTGAAAGATTACATGATTTGGCATATCAACCATGGGCAATAAACCTAAGATATGTGGCAATGCATTCATTAATTGGCACCTGATTTCCCAGCCGTGAATGCAAATTAAATTAAATGCCAGATTTCTTCGTGCAAAATGAAGGAGGAAGTTTATTTCAGGTATGAGAATTGTTCTTGTTTCTGTGGCCATGAGACATCACAACCTTCTGATCTGAGAGACGGTGGTGCTTGGGTTGGAGGAGGGAGTTTCGCAAAGTGGTTCTGAAGTGGAGAGTGGGTAATTCAGGCCTATCAAGATGAAAAGCATGAAGCAGAAATGCATTATTGTTATTATCTGTGAATCTCAGCTCCATTTTATGTAGCATAGCAGAGCTTTTGTTATGTTCTCAGCTCAAAATACTTCTGGGACTCTCAGATGTTATTTTAGTCCTGGTGTTCTTAAGGGTCTATTGGAAAAAAGTGCTAAGCAAGTTGAAGACATTTTGTTCTGATATCACTCATAACCAAGTCAACACAACAAAGCAAAAACAAAAAACTTTGTTCACAGGTAACAAATACTTTGTTCCCTCCTCAGACAGAGCTTTATGAGGGTCCAGCTTTTGATACAATGGGGGTAAAGAAGTAAAGGTTTATCTTGTAATGGAAGTAATAGATATTTGGTTCTATTTTTGCTGTATATGCAGAACTTGAAGAAAGCAAGAATTGTTTATACCCTCTCAGTCTCCTTTTCACTTTTTTGGTTTGTTTTATTTTTTGAACCTTCTACAATGCCTTTGTCCCGTGCTTTGCCCTGCTTTTAACTAGTTTCCTTCCCCAGCAATTGGATGAGGGAGTTCAGAAGCTGATAAAAAAGTCTAATTTTTCATGTTTGCTCTTCTAGTATAAGGACACAAAATGAAGTATGACTTGAAGACATCGTTCTGTGTAATGGATGTATTTTCTCTGAGTGAGAAAATACATCCTGAACTCCTTTGCTTTTTCCCAGATAGCTCATACCTGCTTTTGGTGAACAGAAATATTAATAGAAAGCTCTGAATGAGTTATTGGATTGGGGTAATTATTTTAAAAATTTGAATCAACATACACATTCTCATAGAAATCCTTTCTTTTAGAGGTAAATGATGAGGTGGGAATTTTTTTAAGAGGCTATTTTGAATGCAGAGTTTGAGAGTATCAAACTTACTCTTCCAGTTATACGTTGTAACTAAATTTGTATTGAGGAGTTAAGTTCTTCAGCTGTCAGGAATTGGGTAGATGGTGGTAGAAAGTGACCTGAAAGCGCGCTGGATAAGTAGACTGGATTATTCCCAACTCTTCCTAGCCCTCTTCTCTCCAGTAATAGGACAGTAATTACACGTCCACCTCCTCTGACTGGTAACTTTGCTATGCCCTCCCACTGTAGTCTGTCGTACTTCCTCATCCCTTCACTCTGGACTTGGTTATTTGACTTGCCTTGGTCAATGGAATGTTAGTAGAGGTGACACAAGCAGAGGCTAGAAATATGCCTGTGCCTTTGGGCTTGCTCTCCTGTGTTTTTGCCATAACCATGAGAATGGCATGCCCTGGCTAGCCTGCCGGTCCCAGCAGAAGGATGAGACACCTGGAGCAGAACCAGCCTTGCTGACTGCAGAACGAAGCAGAGCTGCCCCAGTCAACCCCAGTCTAGATCAGCTGCTCCCTCCTCACTGACCAACAGAGGTTATGTATCTCAGGAAGATACAAAATGGTAGTGTCAGCCACTGTGTTTGGGGTGGCTTATTCCATTCTGTTGTGGCATTAACTAACTGATACAGCCTTGAATGGGGAAAGACTGCAGGTAATCCACTATGTTAACACTGGTCATTAGGCATTACCATGAAGACCTTCATTCATCAGGCCAGTCAGATTTTCCTAGCTCCAAGGTACTAGGCTGAGTTACTAGAAATGAAGGCCATGGCTATTTTTCTGTCAATCCTGAAATGAAGCAAATAAAGCAGGTTGCCTTGTGGGACTCAGGATGAATGTCCTCAACAGTTTATTGCTGGATAAATGAATGGATATGAGGAGAACAGAATGAGACTAAATCATTGTACTGATCATTGGAGTGACCCAGCTGTTGAAGATTCACTGAGGTACTTGAACCGTCAAGCTTCAAGAGATAAAAACTACTGACTTTTGTCTCTGCCCTGGGCATGAGCAGAATGCCTCTTGTCCCAACCTGTCCCATTCTGGCCTCTTGTTCTGTGATTATGTTGTCTGATTTGGAACTAGAACTTTAAGGCCCTTTAAACAACTGGAAGCTTAGAATGTCTCTACTGAAAGTAAGCATCTTACAATTTTTGCCAATGAGAAAATCTGTTTAATTATTTAATGCTTATTAAATTCTGAGTGCCTTTATATTGTACAAACATGTCCTTTGCTTAATGCTCTCCAGGAATTATGGAGGACAGAAAACAAAATAAACTGTCCTTTCCTCATGGCATACTTAAGGAGCAATATGAAATGATTAGCATAGAAAATTAACTTAGTTTTCAGATGATGAAAACAATTTTTTTTCTCCTTTGAAATCACTGTTAAAACAATCAAG
The DNA here is from genome assembly GCF_049354715.1 of Callithrix jacchus. Lineage (NCBI taxonomy): Eukaryota > Metazoa > Chordata > Mammalia > Primates > Cebidae > Callithrix > Callithrix jacchus. The sequence continues at coordinate 77,619,186 of NC_133515.1, read as the reverse complement.
GCAACTCTTTTTTTTGAGATAGAGTTTCACTTTGTCACCCAGGCTGGAGTGTGGTGGCATGATCTGAGCTCACTGCAACCTCCGCCTCCCAGGTTCAAGCGATTCTCCTGCCTCAGCCTCCTGAGTGGCTGGGATTACAGGCGCATGCCAACACGCCCAGCTAATTTTTGTATTTTTAGTAAAGACAGCGTTTAGTAAAGACAGGGTTTCACCATGTTGATCAGGCTGGTCTCGAATTTGTGATTGCCCGCCTTGGCCTGCCAGAGTGCTGGGATTACAGGTGTGAGCCACTGCAACTGGTGGAAACTCCATTTTTTTTGAAGAAACTAGAGAACATCTGTGAATGGGAACCACAGTATGAAGACAAGTTGGATGGAGAAATGGCAGATGCCATATCAGACTGGAGAAAACTCACACTGCCCTGGAAAGGGAAGGAAATGGAAGAAGTCAGTGGTTTCCCTGACAGAATCCTAAAAAGGATCAGAGATTTGAGATGTGACAAGCTGAGGAAGGCAGAGGTGAGAGAGGGGCTGGAGTGGAGAGTGTTTGTAAGTCTGTCTAAGGAGTACGTGGATGTAGAGATTCCCACCCCATACCAGGCAGGCAGGTGAGTGACCCTTGGGTCTTTGCCAGAGATGAGAAAATATTTTTCTAGAGAAGTTGACTCATGGAGGTTATGGAATTGAGAACACAGCAAGTATAGAGGAGGGTGGCAGTGAGGTACCCCATGGAAACTGGGGAGACTAGGTGAAAGCCTACACATCGAACAGTGAGATCTACAGTAAAAAAAAGAATGGGCCCTTCAGGAGCCCTCTCCTGCCTTATACCCATCAGATAGGAAACTGGAGGATTCTTCTCCAAAGAATGTGAACCACCTCACCAAAAAATTCCAGAGAGTGACATTCGGTAATCCTCAGTGAAAACACTGACTGGGCACCAGATTGCCCTTCAGCAAAGCCAACCAATGTGTGTCTCCAACCAGCATTTCAATATCTTATTCTTTAACATGAATGAACACAAAGGATGCCCAGACATTTGCAGACAGACTCCAGCATGAAAAAAAGGGCCTGGAGCAGTGGCTCATGCCTGTAATCCTAGCACTTTGGGAGGCTGAGGTGGGAGGATTGCTTGAGGCTAGGAGTTTGAGAACAGCCTGAGTAACATAGTGAGGCTTCATCTTTAACAAAAAAAAAAAAAAAAAAAAAAAAAAAGGTTAGCAAAACAAATAATACAAATTTAAAAATGAAGTTGGAGGAAATAGAGCAGAAAATAACTTAAAGGATACTATTCTAACATTCTTAGACAGATATAAGAGGAGACTTTATATCTATGACATAAAACCAGAATGCTGCAATAACAGAACAATCCGTCAATAAGAAAGAGCTTTTGGAAATTAAAATTTCTATTTTCAAAATAAAAAAAGAATCCATAAAATAGTTGGATCCTAAAGTAGAATAAGTTTTTTTTTTTTAGAAAGAAGAATGACAAAAAAGAAGATGATTATGACCTCCGGAGAATAATTGTAACAATTCCAGTAATTCATATAAAAAGTATCGGGAATGAGAATGGCATTGGTTTTCTCAATGGAAACTTTGGGAGCTAGGAAACAATAACACTATGCCTTAAATATTTTAAATAATAATTTGCAACCCAGCATCTTCAGACTCAGACAAATTAAATAGGAAAATAGAATGAAGACATTTTCAGAGATAAATCTCAACAATTTTCACTCCCATGTACTGTATTTTTTTTCCCTCAGAAGTTGCTTAATGCTGTGCTCTAGTAAAATAAAGAAAGAAATCAAGGAAGAGGGAGTCATGGAGGTCAGCTCAGTGGGGATCCCATGTAGTAGAGGCAGAAGTCTGCAGGGTGATGGTGAGGGGAGCCCCAAGATAACAGATGGGCAGCAGACCTAGTGGTCAGGTCAGACTGGAACAGGCAGGAGAGGGCTCCTGAAGGGCCCATTCTTTTTTTATTTTATTTTTTATTGATTGCATTTTAGGTTTTAGGGTACATGTGAAGAACATGCAAGATTGTTGCATAGGTACACACATAGCAGCGTAATTTGCTGCCTTCCTCCCCTTCACCTATATCTGGCATTTCTCCCCATGCTATCTCTTGGGCCCATTCTTAAAAAACAAAACCAGACAGACACAGGAGAAACAAAGGTATGATAGTTTCGGGAACACTTGACCACATAATGATGAAGACATATTAGATTCAGAGAAAACAAAGCAAATGAAAGAGAGGCCTGTGGTGAGGAATGGTGAGAAACAAGTTTGCAGAGGCAGGATGAACTCAATGGGGTCGTATGTGTATATATGGGAAAAAGACAGAAAGAGAGATCCCCACTGATTTTTGGTTTGAGTAACCACAAGGGTGGTGTTGCCGTCCATTTGGTTGAAGAGACTATTGGTAATACAGATTTCAGGGGGAACCTCAGGAGTTGAGTTTTGACATGCTGTTTAAGGTGTCTATTAATGTCTGTGTGGAGATCTTCATTTGGCAACTGAATATGTGGTCTAGAGATTGGGAGCAAAGTTAGGGCTGGAGATACAGTTTTTGGAATTGATATATACATGTATGTGTGTGTTGTGTTGTATGTGTGTTTGTATGTGTGTGTTGTGTTGTGTTTGTATGTTGTTTTGTGTGTGTGTGTTGTGTGTGCATATAATAATAATATAATATTATACTATATATAATATATACACTGAGATTAGCCTGGGCAACATACCAAAGCTCCATCTCTACAATATTATTATTACTTTAAATAATTATATTAAAAATTCTGCATTATACAATACACACAACACAATACACACATACACACAAAAGACAGTACACACAACCACACACATATGATTTAAAGGCTCAAGAAGAGATATCAAGACAGTGAGTGTGGACAGAGATGAGAAGAGAACCACGGAGCAAGCCCCCAGCACTCTCTAGCATTAAGACAGAAGGGAGACGAAGGGAACCATTAGTGCTGACTATGGTAGGAATACAGTATTTTAGGAACCAAATGAAGAGAGTGTAGCTAGGAGGGAGTGGTTAACTATGTTGAATGCTGACAATAAGTAAAGAGAGATGAAGACCGAGCATTGAGCACTGGATGTAGCAATGTAGAGTCATTGGTGTTCTTGACAAGAGCAGTTTCAGTACACGGTAGAGATAAAACCCAACTGGGCTAAGTTTAAGAAGTGGAATTAGAGACAGCATGAATAGACAACTCCTTCAAGGGGCGTTGCTATAAATGGAATCAAAAAATTGGGCAGTTGATGGTGGAGACAGTGAGTGAGGTCAAACATTTTAAGATGAGAGAAGCAGCATGTTTGTTGGCTGATGGGAATTATCCAGCAGAGATAGAAAAATTATGATGAAGGAGAGTAATGGCATTTGCTAGAGCAATGTCCTTGAGCAGATGAGAAGGGATAGGATTTTGTGCACAAGCAGAGACTGGCATCTAATATGAGCATGACAGAAAGAAATCAAGGTCATTGGTTGCGAATGAAGATGGGCGAGGTGGCAGGGAGAGGAGGAATGTGAAATACTAGAAGAGTGCCAGAGTGACTGAACTAAGAAAATACAGTGTGACTTGCCAGTCAACATGAAAGGCCAACATGAGGTTTGTGGTCATGATCTTTGAGCAAGGCCAGACAGTTTGGTTATTCACTTTTTCTCTGGCATGGTTTAGCTGCATGAGTGCTGGCACAAAGTAGGTAGAGAGTGGGACTTCATGTTTGTTTTTGCCATGAAGGTTTGACCAAGGCAGAGAGGGGCAATGGAGTTGAGGAGCGACTGGAATGATTGACTGGAATTTAAGCAAAATATAAAGTGAAGTGAGGACATTATGCAGGTGAAGGACTGTGAAAAGGTGAAACATTCTAATAGATTAGAGTTCTAGTGGGATTGAAGGATTTTGGAGTTTAGAGGACCAGGACTAATCTGAAAGACAGCAGTTACTGTCAGACAGAGTAAAGTGTAAAGTCAATCAGAATCCTACTCACTCTTTTTAGTTCTGTTCAAATACTGTCTTTTTCATAAAGCCTTCCTTGACAGCCCAGGATTTTGCCTCTCATTCTATCCAATTTCCAGAGGACTTTTATGTTACATTTGTGGCTATTGCACATTTTGCCATGCTCACATGTTTTATCTCTCCCCTACCCAACTAAAGTATAGGCTATTTCAAGGGAAGGGCTATAGTTACTATTCTTTGTGTCTCTGTAGCATTCCTGGGGCAGACTCTTCAAACTAGTCTCAGTACAAAATTGAAGACTTAAATAAGGTGAGAAGCAAGAAAGATTTACAGTAGTTTCAGGTTGGATTCCCTAGGAAGCACCCTCTGATATGGAGTTTAACATTCAGGTCACTTATTAGGGAGTGGCCTTGGGTGTCAGGAAAGGGAAAGAAATGGTATTGGACAGAGGGAGAAGTTGAGCTGTAATGCAGGTTCAACAACAGCTTTAGCCAATCCCTGGGGAGCTCTGGAGATACAATGAGAGCCCCCAGTACCCCCACACTGGATGTAGGACACTCCCAGGAGGTGCGGCTGAGACCATTCCTAAAGTGCCTGACAGCTCCCAGCAGCTGAGGCAACACACCCTCCTGTAGGGGAAGTGGGTGGTGTGTCACACGGTTCATCACAGCACATTCATTGTTTCAAAATTCTATGAGGAGTAAGAAAAAATATAAAAGACTTCCATTTTCAGAGGGGATGGAAGAACATGGTTTATATGGGTGAAGACTGTGGGAGGTGTGCTGACATTTGAAGAGGAAGTGGTGTGGAATGCATTTTGGCATAGTTTCACTTCCTTTGATGTTTTTCTTCGTGGCACATCCATCTTTTTGCCTAATTAATTGAAAATCATGCTGTTTTTTCCCATCATCACAGTATTTTTTTGCTCTCTTTTTATTGTTTTTACCAGAATGTTTCAGACTCCAAGCCAGATCTGTCACTTCAGCTGATTTTCTTTGATGGGGAAGAGGCTTTTCTTCACTGGTCTCCTCAAGATTCTCTCTATGGATCTCGACACTTAGCTGCAAAGATGGCATCGACCCCACACCCACCTGGAGCAAGAGGCACCAGCCAACTGCATGGCATGGTTAGTCTGGGCAATTTCCATGGCGTTGTAGCTGTAGGCTCTACCTCTAAGAAAAAGGTTGCAAAAGCCAAGTTAAGACCTAAAAATGCCAGAGCTTCCTTGGAGCAGACTGTTTATGATAGAACATTCCTTGGCAGGCATTGGGTTTTCGAGGAATCCCAGAGCTAAAAAGAATGATTCTGAGCCGGCATTGTGGCTCATACCTGTAATCCCAGCACTTTGGAAGGTCAAGGAGGGAGGATCACTTGAGCTCAGGAGTTCGAGACCAGACTGGGCAACATAAGGGGACTTTGTCTCTACAACAAATAAAATAATTAGCTGAGTGTGGTTGTGTATGCCTGTAATCTTAGCTACTCAGGAGGCTAAGGCAGGAGGATTGTTTGAGTCCAGGAGTTCGAGGCTGCAGTGAGTTATGATTGCTTCATTATACTCCATTATACTCCAGCCTAGGTAACAAAGGAAAACCCTATCAAAAAAACAAAACAAAACAAAACAAAACGAAATAAAACAAACAAAAATTCCTGGTTAGAAACCATGTTTGACTGAGCTTAATTAAAATGATAACATGATGTAATAGATTACAGGAGCATCAGATTCAGTTGGGCCCAGTGGGAGCACATTCCCTCAGTACTGTATGGAGGTGGAGAGGGAAACCCCCTTCTTTGAGGGCTTTATAAGTCTGAAGAACATGGGGCTTTGGGAAATGGAATAAGAGAGGGGTGGGGGTGAAGAATTTCCTTGGCGGCTTCAAAGCTATACCATGCCTCCAGTGTGACTAGACAGTTTGATGTGTTGGTTTTGATGTGGCATTTTTGACATGGGGGTGGGGATATTTTGATGCTGCCTTAAAACCCTGCTATTATTACTAAGTAATGGATACAACACACAGCCTCATTTTCATTCCCTTTTCCTGGGCCCATACTCCATCCCTGATCCTTCCCCTGACCCCTGAATCCTCTCCTGACTCTGACTCTCTTCTCATATTTGATCTTTATTCTGTCCCCACATCTTCACTAGCCCTAGCTTGGAACCTCATGCTACCTTTGAGACTTCACTCTTCCCAGTGCCTCCATCCATTCCTGACCCTCACTCCATCTGTGAACTGATAGCTTATTCCCAGCACCCATACTCATTCCTGTCTTTTGCCTTGTCATTGATCTTCACCCTATGAAAGTCCAAATGGTCAAAGTCTGTGTGTTCTATAACTCTAACACACCTCATGCTGGCATTTGCTTCCTCCTGTTGTTCATTGGCAACTCCTAATGGGTCAGGGGAATATGGTCAGCATCTCATTTATTCACTTGTCCCCAAGTGGCCAAAAAACATTCAGATAAAGAGGAGAGGTCTGGTTGATCAGTAGTAGAAGAAAGTTACTTATTTATATAACAAGCCAAAGAAGTCTATTTTTCTTACAATGAATATATTGAATTTTCATTTATGAATTTATTCATGCTATGTCCTTAGGATCACAGACTCTGAAAATATTTGTCTACTATGTGTTAGAATGTATGCTAAATATTTACCCGCACATTATTTCACTTAGATAAATCAGGAGGCCTTAATCTAGTGAATAGTCTTTGGAGAGTTCTCATGATGAGATGATAGAGAGCTATAACCAGAAGAAAACCTTAGAGATCAGCTAGTTTGAGCTTCTTATTTGATACACAAGGAAATGGAGATCCAGAGACACAATGTTATATAGCTCCTGTACAAGGAACTTTTCTTAGATACTGTTTGATTAATAAATAGTTACATCCAAGTGCCTTCCTTTGGGAGTTGTATCATTACAGATTAAGGATCAAATAGCTAAACAGAGTGGAATAGAAGATCAGACAGGCTTGGACTCCTTTCTGAAAATAAAGTAAATGTATGCTTTTAAAGTCCACAAAATATTTATCCAAATGTCTTCTTTCTTTTTTTAATTTTTTATTATTATACTTTAAGTTCTTTCTAATTTATCCTTAATGATATCCTTTTGAAGTCACATACATGAAGAATCAATACTTTGCTATTTGTCCACATTGCATCAGCAAGATTTAAAGAGTTTTCCAAAATAATTAGCATAAAATGTTAGTAAATCTTTTGTTCATTCATATAGCTCTCCACATTATTCTCGATTACTAAAATGCAGTTAATTTTGACTGATTGTATTTCCTTATTGATGAACATAAAACACATTTTGATGACGGTGATTAAACAATACTTTTTCTCCCTTAGGATTTATTGGTCTTACTGGATTTGATTGGTGCTCCAAACCCAACATTTCCCAATTTTTTTCCAAACTCAGCCAGATGGTTTGAAAGACTTCAATCAATTGGTAAGCACGACTGTTATTAATGAAGAAAACATAGTTTTTTTCTACTGACAAATACTACATTTTAAAATTCAAAGTTTATAATTTGGCTGGGTGTGGTGGCTCATACCTATAATCTTAACACTTTGGGAGGCCAAAAGGGCAGATCAGCTAGGGTCAGGAGTTTGAGACCAGCCTGGCTAACATGGTGAAAACCTGTCTCTACTGAAAATACAAAAATTAGGTGGGTGTGGTGGCAGGCGTCTATAATCCCAGCTATTCGGTAGGCTGAGATGTGAGACTCACTCGAACCCAGGAAGCGGAGGTTGCAGTGAGCCAAGATGGTGCTACCGCACTCCAGTCTTGGCGGCAGAGTGAGGCTCTGTCTCAAAAAATTTCTTGATTGATTAGTTTATTATTCTTTTCATCTTTGTACTAAGCCCAGCTTATTTTCCTGCATGAAACTATATTTTGACTTGGAAACATAAAATACTGTATTTCATGTTTGCGCATCCTTAAAAATGGTTTGAGAATATTTTCCCAGAGTCCTGTTTGAAGCATGTAGAATGTATTGCTAGAGGAAACTTTACTCAACAGAGCATGTTGGCTAATGATGAAGATGAAGTCCTTACAAAGATACGAAAAGATATTCTTTAGTTTTCTTTCTTTTCCATCTCTGTCTTTGCCATTTTCTATTTTCTACCTTATCCAGATATTATTTTCCTTTAAATCTAGTACAATCTCTGCCAATTTTCCAGAGAAGTAAGAGATCAGGATGAAGAGAAAGCCAGATCTTTCAAGATTTAGAGTCAAATAAATGGGAGTAGATTAGCTCAGACCAGACCAGACCAGGCCAGACCAGGAAACGTGTGTATGTATGGCTGAGAAGAGGGGCTTGGGGCTTGGAGTAAGAAAAGGAGAATAACTTCTTGCCTTTGTGCTTCCACCCTACACAAAACAAAACAAAACAAAACGAAACAAAACGAAACAAACCCTTCAGACATCAAGAAAAGATGAAAATGAGATTGATCTTTATTGTAGAATCCAGGCCAGGGGGCTGTGTTGAAGGCAAGAACTCCATGCTAGAAATTCCTTATTCACAACATAAACTTCTTGGAGCAAGATAGACTTGCATTACTTCTAAGCAGTGGGAAAAACACTGCCATCATAACTCACACTTTGCCATTGGTAAATAATTTGTCTAGGTTCTTAGGGAAACTTGCATCTGAACTTCAGATACTCATCGTTGGCAAATTTCATTTCCTAGTTTGAAGAAATTGCTATGATGATATTATTAATACAAACTTCTTGGGCTTCTTCCTTGCAGCATGTTTTCCTTACTTTGATGGTTGCCCCTGAAAACTGAGTTTGGCTTTCTTTCAAGGATTTTGTGTACTTTTATTATGTCCTGTACCAGAATGAAGTTATGCCAATGACTTGCACCTTCATGCAATTTTAACCCACTGTGCTGCCCCTCCTACTGGTATTTACATTTCAAACCATATCTCTAGTTGTACAAGAAAAAGTTGTGTCTCACTGTAAAGGAATTATAAGTACCAATAAACAGACAGGAATATTGTTTTTGGTGGTGATTAGGTCTTTCTCAGTGCTCCTAGAATCATATTATATATGGTTGCTTACTAGTTGGTTTAGTTTTACCCTTTAAATTTAGCAATTAAAAAAAACTATCCTAGGAAATTTCATTTGGTTGTCTTATAATATTCATGTGATCTCTTGTCATCTGCAACCTCCGCTTCCTGGGTTCAAGTGATTCTCATGCCTCAGCCTACCGAGTAGCTGGGATTACAGGCATCCACCACCACACCCACCTAATTTTTGTATTTTTAGTAGAGGCGGGATTCACCATGTTGGCAAGGCTGGTCTCCAATTCCAGACCCTAGTTGATCTGTCATTCATCACTTAGTATCTACATTTAGATACTAATGATCTGAACCAACTACAGATTATTCATCATTTAGTATCTAAATGTAGATACTAATGATATGAACCAATCTAAAACTATTTTAAATGACCTGAATCATGACTTATGCAGGCCAGTGGTTCTCAAAGTTTAAAGTGCGTCAGAATTACCTGTAGGGCTTCTTACCACATAGATTGCTGAACTCCAGCATCAGAATTTCTGTAAGCCTGAGTAGGAGCAGCTAATTTGCATTTCTGACAAGTTCCTAGATGTTGCTGATCAGGTATTACAACTTTGAGAGCCACTGATGTAGGTCACACTAGGTATCCCTTTCCATAGAATGGTCACTTGATATACTTCATCTCTATTCTGTTTGAGCTCCGTATCTCTAAGGCATTCATTATGCAGCATCTTGGATCTATAAGCATCTATACCTGCACCTGTGTTCCCCCGTTTCAGCTACCTGTCTTCTGTTTTTTTCATTCTCTGTCTCTCCATTGTTCTGTTGAGTTTCTACCTCTAAGGAGGTTCTCATCTGTCAGTTTAGAGCCACGTGTGACTCTTCTCTCCTCCTGCTCCAAAATGTATACACTCGTGTTCGACCCAGATGTTTATTGTCATGGGTGTGGCCGTGCTTGCTGTTGCATAATCTTTTAAAAATTATGGACATATGGTAAGATTTCAAACTCATTAAGGATACAGTATGAGTCTCAATCAGATAAAAATAGAAGTTCACCTAATTGTCATCTACAGAACATGAACTTCATGAATTGGGTTTACTCAAGGATCACTCTTTGGAGAGGCAGTATTTCCAGAATTACAGTTATGGAGGTGTGATACAGGATGATCATATTCCATTTTTAAGAAGAGGTAATGTGTGTGTGTGTGTGTGTGTGTGTACATGTGCATGTGTGTGCATGCACATATTTTAACCTATTGTATTTTATGTTCGTTTTGAAAGTCTAAGATTATATGTCACTTATCCACTCACAAGAGGAGATCAAGATCAATATTTTCAATCTTTGCTCATCCCCAAACCTTATTTAGCTTTCTGGTGTCAGTGAGACAGCTCACTTCCATAGTGAAACTTAGCAGGTCTTTAATTGCTGCAGATATTTGAGAAGTAAATTAAACATGAATAATAATTTATACATTTTGATTCATTAAGACCATCTTTAAAGATTGACTATGCTAAGTTTAGATACTAATGATCTGAACCAATCTAAAACTATTTTGAATGACCTGAATCAGAAAATAAAAATTAATTTAAATGAACACCTATCTTTAAAAAAGAGATATACATATTGTGCTATAAATAAGCTTTCACTCATATGTGTCTTTTGATTATGTGCTGGTAAGCTAGACGTCAGATGCGTAAACCAAAATGAATGGTAGGGAAGAAGTCCTTCATTTGATCTTTATTGACACCAGGTATGATTCAGACACAACATTTAAAGCTTTAAGGTTCAACGCTGCTTATCAGTATGATATTTAGATGTCACATTGAAAATCTAAAACTGGATGTGTGTGAGATGTGTACATGGGACGTGGGGAAAGGGCAGAGCTGAGGATGATTTCCAGAAGTCTGACCTGAGCACCTGGATAAATGCAGACCATTTACTGACAAAGGCAAGACTAGAAGAGTAGCACTTACCTTCATAAGCCTTATCAGTTCCTAAAATTATGTTTTATATTTGTTTATTTGATTATTTTTCTACTGGATTATAAACTATATATGGGCAGGGCTTTGCCCTTTCACTAATGAAACATCAACTTCTAGAACAGGAACCGGTATATAGTAGGGGCTTTTAAATTATTTACTGAATTAATTAACATTTGTTTAATGAGTGAGTGATTTTGGAGTACAACAGTGGGATATGAGAAAGTACATAGATGATGATGAATTATCAGCTGTCTTTATATGGTACAGAGCTTCCTCTGCTTGAAGAATGACACTTTCTAGTTTACTCACTGGAGTAATGCACATAGTTACAAGTTGGTTCTTTCTTACTAAGGTGTTCCAATTCTGCATCTGATACCATCTCCTTTCCCTGAAGTCTGGCACACCATGGATGACAATGAAGAAAATCTGGATGAATCAACCATTGACAATCTAAACAAAATCCTACAAGTCTTTGTGTTGGAATATCTTCATTTGTAATCCTGATTTAGTTTATGGAAATTGCTTCTAGAATTGAATTCAAAAGTCAAGGCATTATTCAAAATAACCTGATTTCAGACGAATGCTTTGTGGAAACTTCTGTCCTATAGATTGTCCTATTCTTAGGTGTTTTTGGGTTATCAGATGAATTATAGAATAATTATATTGTGATATTGCATCCTAAATTGCTCATTAAGTTTTATTTACAGATTGAAAAAGAGAGAATTTATTTTCCATTTCCTTACAGAAAATGGAAAATAAATATCTTTCAAAAATTCTTTTAGATAAATACTGTGAAGCAAAATCAGGTTCATTTATTCAATATCATAGTCTTCTAAACAGTACTTAACTGGTGGTTGCAAAATATAGCCTTCATTTTATGATTTTTCATGTGTGGGAATCTATTACATGTAATACAAAACAAAGATGTAGTTTGAAGGCTCTCAGATTTCTTTGAGAAATCTTTGTAGGGTTAATCTTATGGAAATTAAAATCAGAATTAAATGCTATGTTGTGATGTCTTTTTATATATAAAAGAAGAATGATATAATTTAACACACAGTCTAATTTTTATAGGGTTTTGCAAATTTAACATTCTCATTATAAAAATAGTAGTGAATAACAAACATTTTGGAAAATGGAGAAAAGAAAACTATAATCCCATTATATTAATATAATCACCATTAGTTCGCTCTTTAGTTTTATATCCCCCCCACTTTTTTGTTTTTTTGAGACAGGGTCTCTCTCACTCTGTTGCCTAGGCTGAAGGACAGTGGCATGATCATGGCTCACTGCAGCCTTGACCTCCTGGGCTCAAGTGATCCTCCCACCTCTGCCCCATGAGTAGTTGGGACTACAGGCTTGTACCACCTTGCTATTTTTTTTTTTGCCCAGCTAATTTTTTTTGGGTATTTTTGTATGGATTTGGTTTCTCCATGTTGCCTAAGCTGATCTTGAACTCCTGGACTCAAGCAATCTTCCTGCCTCGACCTCCCAAAGTGCTGGGATTACAGGCATGACCCATTGCACCTAGCCTTCTCACATTTCTTAACTACAGATTTTTCTTATAAAGGTATAATCTAACTGTATTACAGTTTTTTGGCCTGTTGTTTCCTGTTAAACTATGTAAATACCAGACATATATTTGCTGTTTTAGTTTTGGAGTGAGGTGAGGACAGAACTCTAGAGTTAATATTAAGGTAACATGATAGTATTGCAGTAGCTGTGACAATTTTTGAGTAGGTAGATTATATGGTATTCAAGTTTAATTAATTACTTAGAGCATCATTGTTTTTTGAAAATACATAGGCATTCATAAGTTGTCTTTAGCCACAGGAAACAATCTAGAAATACTAACTTGATCACTTAAATAATGAGGAAATTGATCCTGGCAATTAGATGGAGTTAGTTGGGGCCACTGTCTTCTGTGTGTTCCCTGTTTGGACAAGATATTTAGTAAATACTCAGTGAATTAATGTGCTGAATGACAATGGAAGTCATTGGGAAAGTAATTTACTTGCTAAAACATAGTTTTCAGGTAAGAAAAGGACAAAAATAATTTTATCTATTTGACTATGTAAATTATATAGAAGAATATAGCCAGAATTATATATGTATATTTAGATGTATTCTATACTATATATAAATATATATATTTATATATAACATTACCTGTCTACAATTTCATGTTAGTAAATTTTACAGAATTAGATTTTTCTCGGCTTTCTTTTGGTTTTACGTGTGTCCTTCCAAAGTCATGCATGTGTGTTAATGATATTAAGAGCTAACACTAAGTGCTAACTCTGTGCTAGACAGAGTCACATGTGCTTTGTATGTGACTTAATCCTCACAACAGTCATGACAGGTTGGTAGTATCAGTAAGCTTACTTTACCATGCTCAGAGTACTTAGTGTATTTTCCAAGATTACATAGTTAGCGGTAATAGTGGGATTTGAACCCAAGCAGTCTTGCTCTAAAGCTTATGCTTGGGAACCACTCTAGAATATTGGCCCTTTATGTGAAAAGAACTATGCAGAATATTCCTAATGTCAAATGCAAAGCAATAATTGTATCTTGAATTTTTTTTTTTGAGACAAAGTTTCGCTTTTGTTGCCCAAGCTGGAGGGCAATGGCATGATCTCTGCTCACTGCAACCTCCACCTCCTGGGTTCAAGTGATTCTCTGGCCTGAGCCTCCCAAGTATCTGGGTTTACAGGCATGCACCACCACGCCCGGGGAATTTTGTATTTTTAGTAGAGATGGGATTTCTCCATGTTGGTCAGGCTGGTCTCAAACTCACGATCTCAGCTGATCCACCCGCCTCAGCCTCCCAAAGCGCTGGGATTACAGGCGTGAGCCACCACACCCAGCCTGAAATTTTTATAGGTCATTTCAACCTGGGGATGCATTCTTAGGTCATTGCTGCCGTGATTCACCTGACAACATAGGCTTCAGAGACACATCATTTCCATGCAGAATGATTACTTTGCTGTAGTGAAGGCCATTTCTGCATAAGCATGGATATATAGAAATCAACACGAGTGGTTTTGGACTAAAGTATCTAAGCCACAAAGCAGGATTAAAGGGAGCTACGTTTTCTGGATTAATTTTTTGGATGAGAGAAAACATTTGAAAAGAGTTCAGGGAAAACACATTTTTTTTTTTTTAACAGAAAAAAAAAAGTAAAGAAATGGTCTAACAGACTGAAGATATTAAAACAGAATGAAATGAAGTTTTAAGGAGGAACCTAAACATCAGTTGACAGTACTGCCTACATAATTATAAGCCTAAATGATAAGCTCCTTTGGAGGCAAAATGAAATTAATAAGAGATCTACTATAATCTGTTGAGTTCACATTAGTTGAATTATTTTTAGAGGAGGTTGGTGGATATGTTGAAATGGGATAAAAGACAAAAAAACCGTAAGCAGCTTAATTCAGTGAAGGTTTTCTTCCTTTGAAAAGACATATCCTCAAATTCTACTCACTAAGAGTTTGCACTGATATGGGAAAAGCAGCCATGATGTCATAAACGGAGACATTTTAAGACATTAACAGGATATTAATCTCTGAAATATATTCTCTATAATTCATGCCAGTCAGAAATATTACTTTTTACAAATTATAGCTGCAAAGACAGTGCTCCATAAACATCAGGTTGCATTTGGAATTTTTCTATGTGCATTTTGGAGCATTTTACTGCCCCTAAGAGAACAATTTGTACGTTTTGTCTATTACTGTCAACCCTGCAATACGAAGGGCTATTTTTCTTCTGCAAGAGAAATGAGTTCAAAGGAAAATATTCATAAAAGAGTATTCATAACCTTGGCATCTAAAAAAAATTATGAGCCTGTTATTGTAGCTTGAGGGTTGTGGCTGGAAGAGAAAAGACAGATCCTTCAACGTGGAGAAATGTTTTAGATGGCAAAGCAGTTGTCATAAGAACAAAGCAGCTCATGTTTTCAGCTCCAACTCCAAATCCTTAAGCAGTTTATTTCATGAAGCTTCTTTCTTCCATCAAAGAAATACATTCATTGTGGCGCTGCAGCAAAATCATGTGAAAACGGAACGTTTCCTCAATCAACTTGGCCCAGCTGGAGGTGATTACTTTGTGTCAAGGAGGGACGACAGACAAGATTCAAGACACTTCCATTTCTTTAATGTACAGACAGCCCCTCAGGGGGCTTGGTCACAGTATATTCTGCTGAAAATCAAGTCTCGTTTTCAAGACTTGAATCTGAGGAACAAAGGTGGGAGACGAAAATAGAAGAAATAAAGAGAAGATGAGGGAGACTATTCAGGGCAGCTGCAGTAATATAAAGCAAAGCTAATATAGAAAATTTGGGGGAAATGACTTAAATCTGCTATTCATGAAGTCATGAGGCTGTACTTTCAGAGCCAGCCTTCCCCCTAACTTCTGGCTTCAAAGATGAATGTACGAAAGATTGAGGTTTCACTCTCAGTTTCAGGGCCACTTTTTACGCAGCCTGAAATTCTAAAAGTAGCTTTGAAGTGGTTTAACTGCCTCCTTTTACTTCCCTTTTGTCTATCGCTTCTGTGTCTTTTATGGTACATCTTTTCCATCCCTCAAATAGTGAAATGACTGCTTTGTGGCAAGGGGCAGATAGCATTGTGTCAAGCTACTGCTGTGTTCCAAGGTGCCGAGGTAGAGAGAAAAGGTTGTTGCTCAACCTCCTGGTTGAGCCAGGAGGGTGGCATAGGATACCCCTGAAATGCTCCTAGATATGCACATTGGCCCCAGGCTCCTGGCAATACATCCAGCAGCAATAATTTATGACAGTTTTAAAGAGAGCTGGGATGAAAGGACTGCCTTGTGTCATGGCTCAGCCGGAATTCGGTTGGAGTACGCATGCAGTGTGAAGTCATCTTACTGTGCTCGTATTTCAAAGGCAACACATGGAACATAGCCCACTCTCTGACATATCTGAATTTGCCAGTGAAGAGTTTAGACCATTTGTTTGAGAATTAACATTAAGAGCACAAAATTGCTAAGAAGGGAAATAGCATGGCTTAAAGCAAAAATAAAAAAACAAACCCCAAATTCACAAAGGTTACACAGGTGATGTAAAAATAGATTTAAAAACTCATAAATTATAAACAGCACTGGAAACTTTATTCTCTTACACTTACTGAGCACTGTGTGGTCCTTGGCACTCATGGACTTAACATTTGTGGTTTTGGTTAACAAAGAAGGATGTGTAGTAAACTACACGAGTTAAGAGATTGGTGTGGAGAAGTAAATGAGCACAGCTGACTACCAGCCATCAACTTCACTGTTGTTCTCTAGTCATCCTTGCAGTAGCACTTGGGAAGTGATAAACTCTCTCCTCCAAGCCAACTGCTTGGAGTTCATTTTGTAAAAATGAACCTTTCCTCCAAGCCAACTGCTCTTACTGGAGATGTTATTGAGAGGTCTAGAAAAATGCTGGCTACAGTGAGTAGCTTTATGAGTAATTTTAATCCTTTACTAATAGATGAATTAATACTATGAAAAGATGACTTTAAAATTTCAGTTTTTAAACTTTATCTAATGGAGAAAATTATATGCAACAATGGTATTCAAAAGCACTTAGGATATTTTCCTTGAGAATTGTTAAAGCTCCATTTTAGGTTATGTCAGAATGATTCCATAACAACTAACTGATTGTGATCATCCTTTTATAGGTTTACCCATAGAGCTGTATATTAGTGTCCTCATTTTACAAATAAGTGAAAAGAGAGTTTAAATTATTCTCAGTTGATGCTAAGACTAGCCTTTAGGGAACTTAATTTCTGATACGTGACATGGCTGATTTCAGCTCGATTAGAAGGGACTTTAGAGATTTCTAGTTCACTGGCTTACTGGTTTTCAGCTACCCTCCAGGAGACATTTGAAAATGTGTGTGTGTGTGTGTGTATGTAGTGAAATGGGTGGTGAATGAAGACTGAGGGGTGCTTCTGGAATGTAGTGGTCAGGGACAAAAAGGAATGTTCGGGACAGTTTGCACACTGGAGAATGGTCTCACCCCAAATGCCAATGGTGCCTCCACAGCACTGACTAGTTTTCAACATTCTCATTTTAAAGATTTAGCTATCAAGATCTAGAGAGGATGAATCATTTAAGATTCCTTTGGTTGCAAGTGACAGAAAATTCAAACTTACCTGAGCAAAAAGAGAAATTTATTTCATGTCTCTGACTTCAGACCTAGTTGACCCCAGAACCCTATCTCTTATCTATCTGCTCTGCCCTCCCCTAGGTAGGCATTAAACTTAGGTAAGTATTTCCTTCTTGGGGCAAGGTGGCTGCTAGTATCCCCAGGTTCATAGCCCCATAATTCCAGTTTCAGTGCAAGGAGATTACCTGTCCTCTGAGCAATAGTTCCACAAAGTCCTCAGCCTTGTTGCTATTGGCCCAAGTGGGGCTCTGGGAGCGTTGCTGATTCAGTCTCTGGGCTGGTGGATGGAATGTACTGATTGACTTCGGCCTGTGGCTCATGCCTCTACCTGTAGCTGGGAGAAGTGTCAGCTTTACCAAACCACAGGAATGAAGGCAGGGAGGAGGTGGTTGTCCAAAGGAAGATCTAGAAAAAGAGTGCTGTGCAAGCAAGAGCAACAAATGTCCATTAGGTAGGTAAGTGAGTTGGGTGACTTATGCACAATATAAGGCATGGTACCACATTAGCTTTCTTTTTAAAAATTTTTTAATTTTTTTGAGATGGAGTCTCACTCTGTTGTCTAGGTTAGAGTGCAGTGGAGTGATCTCGGCTCACTGCAATCTCCGCCTCTTGGGTTCAAGTGATTCTCCTGCTTCAGCCTTTCAAGTAGGTGGGATTACAGGCCTGCACCACCCTCACCTGGCTATTTTTTAATATTTTTAGTAGAGACGGGGTTTTACCATGTTGGTGAGGCTGGTCTTGAACTCCTGGCCTCAAGTGATCCACCTGCCTCAGCCTCTGAAAGTGCTGAAATTGCAGGGATGAGCCACTGTGCCCAGCCTGCCTTTCTTTTATTTATACACTGTGTGGACATTATAATGTGCTGTTAGAATGGAGATGTACTTGGTCCTTCATCCCAGTTCATAAACTACAGTGTAAAAGTTTTAGAAGAAGAGCATAGGAATTATAAGGGGAGACTATGCTTCCTGCTTAAAAATATGAATTAGGCTGGGAATGTGGCTTATGCCTATAATTCCAGCACTTTGGGAAGCCAAGGTGGGAGGATTGCTTAGGCCAGGAGTTGGAGACAGCCTGGGCAACATAGCAAGATCCCGTCTTTACAAAAATAAAAATAGTAGTTGTGCATGGTAACTCCCGCCTGTAGTCTCAGCTACCCGGGAGGCTGAGGTGGGAGGATCACTTGAGCCCAGGAGTTCGAGGCTGCAGTGAGCTATAATTACACCATTGCACTCCAGTCCGGGCCACAGGACAAGACTTTGTCTCAAAGACAAAAATTAAAAAATGAGAATTAGAAGATTTGTAAATTCAGTCATTCATGCTTCATTTCCTTGCAGTTGGACTCTGGTGTTGGAAATAAGAGTTTGTTAAAGGAAAACAAAGTTGCTTCACATAAGCTCAGATTTTCTTCAAGATCATTGTATTTCCCCAGACCTACAAATAAGTTGATAGAGCTTACAAAGTTTCATCCATGGAAGGAAGAACACCTTTGAATATTTAAACTTGTTAACATTTCACCTTGACAGGAGGCAGAGGGATTATAGTATGTAGGAAACCAAGAAAAATGTAGGTTACTTAGGAATTGCCCAGGACAAGTAAGCTTCTCTGCTACCAGAGGCTGGCAGTCATGGACAAGACCTTGTTCAGACACAGCCTGAAGCCAGGTTGACCGTCAAGCGGATGATGAGGTCGGCAGAAGGAAGGAAGGGTTTGTTGACTCACTGTGAACGTTTCAGTCCAACAGTTCTCTTCAAAGTCAGAGTTCAAGGCAGCTCTTTGATCAAATATAAGCTTCTTACATGACTCCTCAGAGGTTGATAAATATTATCAGGCCAATGTGTGAGGGCCAGCCAGGTCACTGGTCTCCATCAAGGCCATTATCAGACCACACCATGGGGTGGAGTCTGAACTGAGATGGTTGTTCAGCAGCTGGAACCAAGAGAGTAGAATCCAAGTGCTTTAGGGTTGAAACAGGCCTTATATACCGTCTACTCCAGGGATATCCAATCTTTTGGCCACAGTGGAAGATGAACAGTTGTCTTGGGCCACACATAAAATATACTAACACTAATGATAGCTGATGAACTTAAGTGCAAAAATATCCCATGGTGTGTGTGTGTGTGTGTGTGTGTGTGTGTGTAGATGTGCTCTCACTCTGTCACCCAGGCAGGAAAGCAGTGGTGCAATCTCGGCTCACTACAACCTTCTGGTTCAAGTGATTCTCTTGCCACAGCCTCCTGAGTAGCTAGGATTACAGGCATGCACAACCACACCCAGCTAATTTTTGTATTTTTAGTAGAGATAGGATTTTGCCATATTGGCCAGGCTGATCTCAAGTTCCTGACATCAGATGATCTGCCCACCTCAGCCTCGCAAGGTGCTGGGATTACAGGTGTGAGCCACTGCGCCCACCCCATAATGTTTTAAGAAGGTTTATAATTTTGTGTTGGGCTGCATTCAAAGCCGTCCTGGGTTGCATGCCACCCATGGGCTACGAGTTGTTCAAGCTTGATCTACTCTATGATTTTCACCCTCAGCTTTAGATTTTCCTTGGGGCTGCACTGCACAGATGGTCCCTGTCCACATTTTTGCCTCTTTCCCAGTGATTCAATGTACTCTAACAGTTTTCAAAGTTTTTGTATCCTTTCTTTGAAGGATACCTTGCATGAAAACCTCAAAGATAAAAGCAGTGCCGATGTGGCTGAAGCAAGAGGAGTGGCCTAGAACTTTACTGGCAAAATCTTATCCAAACCCCCAGCACACTCACCCTGACCCACTTCGGCAGGGACTCCTCAGCACCTCCCTGCAGCCTGGTGTTCTGTAGACCTTAGCTTGGAGCTCTGATCTAATTTCCAGTCTCCTTTTGCTCAGTTCTCAGAGGCAATGACTTGGTGGACTACTCACTCCTTGGCTTCTAGGTCACCACTTTCACCTGGTTATCCTACCTTACGAGTCTCTCTTCTGTCTCCTTTGCTGTGTCTTTTTTTTTTTGGTCTTTCTGACTCTTAGAAATCAGAATATTTCTGGGGCTTAGTTCTTGGACCTCTTTTCCAGCTATACTCACTTCCCAGCTGATCACATCCAGGCCCATAGTTTGAAGATGATGTTCAGCTAACTTACAAATTAGTATCTCCAGTCTCAATCTCTCCCCAAACTCCAAACATCTCCTCTGGGATGTCCCAAAGACACCTCAAATGATGAAATGCAAAACTGAACTCCCAGGTCCATGCATCCTCCCAAATCTTCTTCTTCCTACCTCAGTAAATGGACACTTTTTAAGCCAGGTACTGACTTTTCTTTCTCAGTTTAGGACAGTATCAAGTTCTGCAGGCTCTCCTTTGTATCCTGAATCTGTCCACTTTAAGCACTGCTTCCACGCTGGGTCAAGTCGCCATCACCTCTTCCTGGGCCCCCTCTTCCACCCTTGCTTCTGCCATCTCCTCTCACAGGGGCCAGAACAATCATTTTAAATTGCAGTCAGGGGCTGGGTGTGGTGGCTCATTCTTGTAATCCCAGCACTTTGGGAGGCGGAGGTGGGCAGATCATCTGAGGTTGGGAATTTGAGACCAGCCTGGCCAACATGGCAAAACCCTGTCTCTGCTAAAAATACAAAAATTAGCTGGGCATGGTGGTGTACACCTGTAATCCCAGCTACTTGGGAGGCTGAGGCTGGAGAATCACTTGAATCCAGGAGGCAGAGGTTGCAGTGAGCCAAGATTGTACTATTGCATTCCAGCCTGGGCAACACAGTAAGACTATCTCAAAAAAAAAAAAAAAAAAAAAAAGAAAGAAAGAAAAAAGAAAATTGTCATCAGGTCATGTTACAGCTCTGAAATGGTTTTTCGTTTCTCTCATAATAGGATCCAAGGACATTCCTATGGCTGGCAAAGTCCCATGTGACCAGGCTCCTCCACCTTTCTGGTCCCTCCTCCTATGTCTCTCTTTCTACCCTGTGGCCACTTCTCTTGGCCACACTGCTCTCCTGGATTTTCCCAAACAAGCTGAGCACAGTCCTGAATCATTGCCTTTCTATGTGCTGCTCCTCTGCCTGGAATGCCTTCCCCTAGATATTTGCGTGGCATGTGCCCACATTTCATCTGAGGCTCTGCTCAACTGATACTTCATTGGAGGGCCCTTCTCTGATCCCCTTCATCCTGTCCCCTGGGCTTGTCTATTTTCCATTCTGGAGAGGTCTTAGTGACAACTTACGCTGTAAAGCCACCACCATCAGTCACTTCATTCCCTAATGCCACAGATTGCTTCCTCTTCCGCCAGAGATGAGGGTTAGACTCATCTTTGGTAGGAGCTGCAGCAGCTGCAGCACTGAGGTCTGACCACTGAACCCAGGGAAGCTCTGGCTTCCCCAGCAGCTGCCCGGGGTGCCAGTGACACAACCCAGAAACACATACAGTTAATGTCCTGCACAGTAGACGAATCAATGAAAAGCAGGAGATAGGAAGAGACTGAGGGTTAATTGCTCACTCTTCCTCCCTCCAGTGTATTGTTTTGAGATGCAGTGATTTTATTTGACCTCTCTGGAAGAGATGGAGATGGAGAAACAAGCTGTACTTGTTGCAAAGGTGGCCATCTTGGTAACATAACCCTTGTATTTGCTATTCTTCCTTTCCCATCTCACTTCCTACTTTCCTTCACTTTTACTCTCCCTACATTGCACTTTCTCTCATAAAGTCTGAGCCATGAGCTTTTGTTTCAGGCTCTGATTTCTAGGGCACTGTTATCTGTTAGCTTATTTGTGTGTTCAGTCTCTCTCCTCTCTAGAATGTGAGCCCAGAGGAAGAGCGGGGTCTTTGTTTCATTTACTGCTATATCTTCAATGACCAACCTAGTACTTGGCACATGGTAGATGCATATTAAACACTCATTGAATGAACTTCACCATGAGGAAACTTATCTTTCCTAGTCCTGGCCCTTAAGCCAGGATGATTCACTTAAGCTTGGATGGTTCACTTGTAAGTCTCCTGGTAAGTCCCACTCACCTGTAGCAATCGTTTGACACTTCTTGCTTTGAATCTGCTCTTGATCTTGCTCCTGCTTCCTCCTCTCTCACCTGTGACATGCAACAGGATTCCCTGAAGTATTCCACCCTGCTCCATTCTAGACTTCATACAATAGTCAGAGAAATGTTTTAAACACATTAATCAGATCTCATTGCTATGCTGTGTAAAACCTCCTCGTGTTTTTTTTACTGCACTGAGAATTAATATGAACTCCTTACTATGGCCCTTTCCACTCAGAAACTCAACATTCTACCGCTCTTTCCCTCCCTCTCTGGGCTACAAACCCATGACCCTCTTTTGTTCCTTGAACTTGCTAAGCTCTCTCCTGCCATAGGAAGGCTGCTGGACATCCTTATCCTCCACATGGGATTCTCCTTCATTCCCGATTCACCTGGCTGTCTCTTTCTTGGCCTTCTCACAGAGGACTTTCCTCACATTTCCTTATCCAAAAAAGGTCCTTCCCTGTATATTTCTATCTCAGCACTCTGCTCATTTCTTCCTTTATTCTTATCACAACTTCTCATTATAATATCGTTTTACTATGGGCGGGGGGCTGTTTTCATGGTCAAATTATAGGTTTCATGAGGGCAAGGACCATGTCTGTGCTTTTTATCATTGCATTCCCAACACCTCGGAGAGAGATTTACGTGTGGCAGAGGTTTAATATGTATTTGGTGATTAAATAAATATTCAAGAATTGATCCAGCTTCTATTTCTTTGGCTTCAGGACTTGGCTCAAATGTCCTTTTATCACAGGCCTTCTCCAACCACCCCATATAAAATATAACAGTGTATCTCCTGGTTTTGACACTTGATTTTGGTGGGAGATTTTGCATCCTTGGTCTGGGCCTTTGGTGTTCTCTAAGAACCTGGTTTGTCCTCAGGCTCTACTGGCTGCCATGGTCATCTAAGCCTCCCAGCTCCAGCTGTCAGGGGCCCTGTCCTCATTGAAGGCCTTCCCTGCTTCATCCTGGAGGAGATGGGGCAAACAGATACAGAGAGCTTCAGCACGTTGTTCAAGTTTATACAGTCATGAAGATTGGGCCAGAAGTCAGCTTTTGGGATTTCCACCCAGTCTAATGCTTTTTCACTCTATTATGCTAATCCTGTATCTCTATTTCAAATCAAAGTGACTCATTTTGGGTTTTCAGATGGGTACTCCAACTGTTACGGAGTACATGATTATTTGAAGTAACAAAAGAAGTAAGAATTGAAGCTTCTAGCTAGACAGATAAAACTTGAAGCATCAGACTGCTACTGAGGACCAAATCTACCCACAGGGCTGGAATTAGGCACCAAGAGAACAGATGCAGGGAGAGATCCAAGCTTGCAGCCAGGAGCCAGATACTGGGCGTAAGCTGTCTGCCTGTCCTCCTTTTTCCCAGGGCCTGCCAAAGGAAGGCTCTGAGCCCCAGGATGGGGATCTAGCCTTCAGTTTCCAGTAGGTTCTGAAAGTGCTGCCTTCAGGGAAATGGTGACTTAGAAACAGAACTGCAACAAGTTTCAGTGGGTCCAGAGAACTCCCTAGGTCTGCCTCTTGCCTCCTCTCATTTCTCCCCTTCCAAAGGACATTTGAAGAAGTCCCAGGGAAGACAGATGAGAAATATGGATATGAAACAAAGTGAAATGAAGAACCACAATATAGGGTACTTTTCTGCATTGGGTAAGATTTGTGGGTGAGACAGAGAATTGGGTGGAGGGCAGAAGGCCAGAAGGAGTAGGCAGAGGAAGGAGGGGGTGTTGAGGCTCCTTCAGGCATTGAGCGAGAAACCTGCCCTCGGAATAATCACACTTGATCTCCTTTTGACACTTGATCTCCTTTTGGCTTCTGTGTACCAGCAAGGCCTTTAGGTTTAGTCTGTTTCCTCTGTGGCAGAAAAGGAAGCCCAAGACAATTTGCATAGGCAGCTCTCAAAAAGCCTCCCTCAAAAGAGTTTCTGACTCATCCCATGACTTCCTCCCCAATCTGTCAACAGGGGAACCACCAGGTGGGAGGTTACATTTCCTGCCTCTCTGTTATGGGCTATTTTCTTCCCGGGAGGTGAGGCGGAAGTGGAGGGGACTTTCTCCCTCCTCATCATCCCATGCCTTCTGCCTTCTCCCTGTTCCTCTCTGTCAAACTCTATGTTCCCATTTTAAGCTGAGAGGAAGGAACAGCAGAGTTTATTAAAAACATTTTTAAATCAAGAGATTAAACTCTGATAATGGTGGAATTTCAAACATGAGTCAGTATATAAATCTGATTGTAGAGATGAAGGTTTGAAGATATTTCTGTGTTCTCAGAACCTCAGAAGTCAATTCCTAGACGTTGCTTCCTCCTTAGGGCGACTTCGGCACATGGTCCCCAAGGGTATAGGGCAGGATCCATACAGAGGTAGTAGGCTACATGTTTCAAGCTGTAGGATGCTCTGGCCCTCTAGTCTATCTATCTTCTTCCCCGAGTTCCACACATCATCTTCTACATGCTGCTGGGCTCCTGAAAGCGGCATGACACCATGACAGGCAGCTTGTGTGAGCATTCGTTCTTTCTGTGTTTTGGTAGTGTTAGGTAGGGCACCATCTGTGGGTTCTGTTTTGATCCACAGTTCTCCCTCTGGACACGGGGTGTATCAAAGCAGGAAACAGGCTGCCCATCTGAACTTTTCCTGATATCACAGCTACTGCTCTGGCTGTTACCAGAGCTACACAGAAACCCTGGGGAGAGGGCTCAAAATGGTTGTGCATCAGGTATAAAGAAAAAAGCACTCAGAGGTGTGGAATTTATTTACATTGGTTCAGGGAACCAAAGAAAAAAGATTGGAGAATAGAATGTTCTGGCTTGTGTGCCCACTGATATTAGAATTGTACAGCATTTTCCTCCAACGCCCTGGTGGCTACTTTCCAGTCTCCTGCTGATCTTCATCTTCAGATTTGTCCAGGTTGAAAGGCTCTAGGGCTCAGTTCTTGGTCCTTTCCATTTCTCCATTTCACTTAGTCCGTTGCTGACCTCATCTAGCTTCAAGTCTTTAAATACCACATATATGTTGGTAACTCCTGGAGCTCTCAAATGCTTTCTAGACTTGTATGTCTAGAACAGTTCCACCTGAAGGTCAGATTCAGAAAGTTCCCACTGAACTCCTGGTCTGCTCCCCACAAACCTGCTTCAGACATTGTCTTCATCTTGGATGACAGCTGCTCCAACTTTCCTGGAGTCATTCTTTTTTTTTTTTTTTTTGTGACGGAGTCTTGCTCTGTTGCTCAGGCTGGAGTGCAGTGGTGCAATCTCGGCTCATTGCAACCTCTGCCCAACAATTCTCCTGCCTCAGCCTCCCTGGAAGCTGGGATTACAGGGGTATGCCCCCATGCCTCGCTAATTTTTGTATTTTTAGTAGAGACAGAGTTTTGCCATGTTAACCAGGCTGGTCTTGAACTTCTGACCTCAAATGATCCACCTACCTTGGCCTCCCAAAGTCCTAGGATTACAGGCATGTGCCACCGCGCCTAACCTTGGAGTCATCCTTGACTCTTCTAGTTCACATCCTACACCCAATTAGTCAGAAGATAGCCTGAGCAGGTCTGTCTTCCAAATACACCCAGAATCCAAGCACCTTTTGCCACACCCACTGCTGCCACACTGGTCCAAGCCGCCATTATCTCCTGCCTTGGTTACTTTATTAACAGCATCTCATCAAGGCTTTCTGGTTCTACTCTCGCCCCCTAAGAGTAGACATAAGAGTCTACTCTTAATGCAGTAGGAAGAGTGGTTCTTTAAAGAATTGGATCCCGACATGTCACTCCTCTACTCAAAGCCCTGCAATAGTTTCTCGTTTCATTCAGAATAAATTCCAGTACCCTTACAGTGGTCTGCTTAGTCCCCTGTGATCTGTCCTTGGACACCATTCTGACTTTATCTTTGACTGGTCTCCTACATTTCTCACTCTTCTGCAGCCACAGTGGCCGACTTGCTGTTTCTCGAACATGTTAGTCTTAATCCTCCCTCAGGACCGTTGCACAGGCTGTTCTCTCTGCCTGGAATATTTTCTACCCAGATACCTCCATGGCTACTTTTAAAAATCTCCTTCCAATCCTTGCTGAAATGCAATTTTTCAATGATGTCTTCCTTGATACCTCAGTTTAAAGTTTTAATCTTGAGCTCTTTTACTCTTTTCTACTTATTTCTGTATCACCCTCTGGCATATGGTAAAATTTACCTATTTAATATGTTTGCTTTTTGGCTGGGCTTGGTGGCTTACACCTGTAATCTTAGCATTTTGGGAGGCTGAGGTAGGAAGATCACTTGAGTCCAGGAGTTCAAGACCAGCCTAGGCAACATAGTGAGATCTTGTCTCTACTAAAAAAAAAAAAAAAAAAAAAAGTCAGGTGTGGTGGTATGCACCTGTAGTCCCAGCTACCCAGGAGGCTGAACTGAGAGGATTGGTTGAGCCCAGAAATTTGTGGCTACAGCAAGCTATGATCATGCCACTGCACTCCAGCCTGGGCAGCAGAGTGAGACCCTGTCTTAACAAAAAAGTTTGTTTTTTATTATTTGCCCTTCCTTATTGAAATATAAGTGCCACAAAGGCAGGGATCTTTGTTTTGCTTATTTGAACAGAGGCTGGCAATGGTGGGTTTGTTAAGAGTGGATGAATAGCAATGGAATCAGGGATAGTCTCACAAGGGAGGGCAAATGAAAGGTGGGAAAGTGTTCACAGAGCACCAGAGTTTAAGTTGTGGCTAGTTACGGTTGAGGACCAGAGAGATTCTTGGTTATAACTAGAGATAACACCGTGGGCCAGAATTGTCAGTCCACACATCCTCTGGGGTCTGTTTCATGGTCATTGAGAATAAGCCAATCTGATTAAAAGAAAAATCAGGCATTCTACTAGTTAGACCCCACGAATAGGCATGGCTTCTGGATTACTCTCTTTTACTTTGCCTTGGTTGTTGGGAGGCTACATTGTATTTAATGATGCAAACGGGAATGGATACTTGATTCTGTTTTTCTTCTTTTAAGTGGGCATAAAGAATGGTAGGCAAAGTGAAAAGTTTCAGGGGGAAATGCTTTGTTCATAGAATTGCAGCCGGAGTGAGCTAACTGGAGAACATTTTTGTAGTGAATCTTATGTCCATGCATACTCAATGGGTATGCTGACTTTTAAGTTGTTTGGGATGTTGGCATATACGACAACCACTGCTATCACTGCCTGTGCTAAGGCACAGCACCAGAGAAGTGACACCTTGGTACTGATACTTTCAGGACCACAACCTGCCTCTGGTCTCATAACCTTTGACTTAGGTTCTGGTACTTCTGTTTCTTGCTAGTTTCTCCTTCAAGGTGGTGCTTCTGACAATAGCATCTTATGGAGATGGTGACTCTAATGATTAGTAGTAGCATCCCCTTTCACTCTTAAGAGTTCAAGTTAAGATGATAAAGTTTAGGGGGTACCCTATATCTAGGGCTTAGCTTGGTGGTGACCTTGGACTCCTCTAACTTGTGGACTCTCTGCCCCCCACCCCTCCACTCCCTCCCACTGGCTTTGGTGATGGTGAAAACTTGAATGTGTGGAGGTTCACATTCCACAGAAGTTCAAAGGTTCACCCAGTACAGTTCAGAATATGTAATTTGGCCATTGAATAACAGGGTGGATTCAGAAGTTTCTAGTTACCAGCAATGGAGAAGTGGTGCTAAATGAGAACAGAAACCCCAGCCCACTCCCTGGAGTTTGAGTGACCAGGAACCACACTGGCTGGAAGACTATGGCATGGATCTTAGTGTACTGTGAAGAGATGTTTGTGGTGTTTCTTGTTGGTCGTAACAGCAAGTCATTTTCCCTTTCCGGGCCTTGGTATCCTCATCTGCGAACTACAGGGATTCAACCTAATGCTTTGTTGGGTTCCTTTGATCTCTATGAGTCTATGGAGCAGTGTAGCATATTACTTAAGAGCCTTACCTTTGGAGACAGACTGTGCAATGTAAAACATGTTCAATTTTGATCAGGTTATGAGTTCAATTTTCTCATGTGTAAAATTGGGATTATATTCACTTATAGGCTTTTAATGATGATTCAATGAACTAGTATGTAAGAAAATACTTTGGAAAGTGTCTGGCACCTAATCATTCAGTGAGGGATATTGGCTACTATGACCCTGCATGTGATTCACACGGGATTGCTTTCAAAGCATATGATTTCATGTAAAAATTTCAACTGTGGGAGGTCAATTGGTGGCTATTGTTATCTTTATTTTTATCAGTGAGAAAAGTGAAGCTCAGAGAAGTCAAATGATATCTCTTTGGTCACAGAGTTGGTGTGTGATAGAGTCAGGGCCTCGCCTCGTACTGTGGAATAAATCAGAGGTACATCAATCAGACATTCATTGAAGAGACAGAGATGGTTGTATGCACTTACCCAGTAGGGAAGACCTTTTAATCACAATTATTTACGTATGAAAATTCTCTAGAGATTAAAGGAGAGGCTGTCATAAGAGTCTGATGATTAGGCCAGGGAAAATAAAAAACTTTCTGCCTCTTGGACAATGACGTGGCTTGTTTTTTTGTTCTTTTGTTCCACTGTCTTGCAAAGTGGCTGTATGCAATTCCACTAACGTCATCGCATAGATCAGACTCTGTTTCTCATTGGCCTCTCTGATCATAGTCCCTGAGATCTGAGTCTTTACTCTTCACCTCTGATCTTCACCACTGTTCTATCAGTGTCTGTTTTGGGGTTCTAGTTTTCTCTTAAAATGTCATCGAAATTCTTTTTTTTAAATTAAGAATTTATTTATTTATTTTTTGAGACAGAGTCTTGCTCTGTCGTCAGCCTGCAGTATAGTGGAGAGATCTAGGCTCACTGAAACCTCTGCCTACCAGGTTCAAGCTATTCCCCTGCCTCAGTTTCCCGAGTAGCAGGGACTATAGGTGCATGTCATCACACCCAGCTAATTTTTTGTATTTTAGTAGAGACAGGGTTTCACCATGTTGGCCAGGATGGTCTTGATCTCCTGACCTTGTGATCCACCTACCTTGGCCTCCCAAAGTGCTGGGATTACAGGCGTGAGCCACCACGCCCAACCAATAATTTATTTTTTATTCTTTTGCTTTATATCCTCTATACGTGTCTATCATAGAAACATTGAAAAATCCTGTAATGTTTAAAGAAGAAAACACTAATCTTAGAGATGATCACTTCCTACATTTCATTCTAGACTTCTTTCTACGAGCATATACACACATCAGTTTCACTTTATTATTACCCTGTTTGTGTTGTTCTATAACCTGCTTTTTGCCTTTATTTTAATGAGTATTTCTTCATGTTATTAACATGATTTAAAAACAAGCTTTTAATCGTTGCTTGATAGTCTGCTATTTAAGCCGTTTCCTACTGTTGAACACTAAGGAGTCTTTCTAATATTTCACTTTGATAAATAATACTTGATGTAAACTTTCTGCCTGTAAAGTTTCACTATGTCTCTGCTTGTTTCCTAACTGATAGCATTTTGCCTGTGAGGGCAGCAGGGTGACTACTTGGAGGATTAATCCCCTCTGAGGCAGCTGAGCAATGGGAAGGCCTCTGCAGGGCCCCCGTGCTGCCAGTAGGTGTCATCTTCCCCTCATGGGTTCTCTCTTTTTTTTTTTTTTTCAGGATCCTTTTTGAAGGCCAAGAATAGAATAAATTTGTGAGTCAATAAGATTCAGCTCCACATATTAAAAGTCTCTTACAGGGAATACAAATTGGCAGTGTCTGAGGGCTGTGGACCTGGTTATTTTGCTTTCTGTGTTGGGTTGATTTCATCCAGCCCAGCAATATTTGCTGCTGAGCTGATTCTGAGAAAAAGCATTGAATCTGGACTGCTGGCAAAACTCCATCCTCTCAGGCTCTCTAGGAAACACACACACACATAGACACACACACAGACACACACACACACACACACGTGAAAAAAGCTACTGCATAGTGAGGACTTTCTCAAAGCATCTAGTAATAAAGAATTCCCAGCAATTTTAAAAGACAGTTGTTATCAATGCTCTTTTCTAGATAAGGGGATTAAGGCTCAGAGATGCTAAATGCTAAGGTGCCAATGGCTTAAGGCAGTATTCAGACCTGGGTACATTGATCTGTGAAGCCTATGATTTTAACAATTTTCCTATGTTTCTTAAATATGCTGATTCTGGCAGGGCATGGTGGCTCACACCTGCAATCCCACACTTTGGGAGACTGAGGCAGGAGGATCGCTGCACTCAGGAGTTCCAGACCAGCCTGGGCAACATGGTAAAATCCCATCTCTACCAAAAATAAAAAAAGTTAGCTGGGCATGGTGGTGTACACCTGTGGTCCCAGCTGCTTGGGAGGCTGAGGTGAAAGGATTGGTTGAGCCCAAGAGACAGAGGATGCAGTGAGCTGTGATTACACCACTGCACTCCAGCCTAGGTGAGAGGCTGAGACCCTATCTCAAAAAAAAAAAGACCAATTCTGAGGCCTGGTCCCAGGCCTATAAGACCAGAATATCTCGGTATGGGGCCCTAGAATTTCCATTCAAATGATCTTAGGAGATTGTCTGTGCACTAAACAGAGGTACCCATTTCATTTGTTCTGCAACCAGCTGAATAAACTAGAAACTATGAGAGGTTGGGAGAGGCTGGGTTGGCCTTGGGTGGTCTGAGTCTTTAAGTCACTTGTCCAGTTTCCATTTTAGGTCAGCAACAAAGGTCTTGAAATAAATAATCTAGAACTGGCTTTGAGAAAGCATGTGATTGTTTTGAAATGGAGAGTTTTTTGGCCTCAGTAACCACTCTTCTTTCTTTGGCTAAAAAGATTCTTTGAAACCCTTTTCACTCCTTAGCAGAGCAGCAGTGTGGTTTAGGGAATAGGCCTGTGCTTTAAAGTCAAGCAGGCCTGAGTTTGAATTCTAACTCTGCTACTTACCATCTCTCTGATACTGGCCAGGTTGCCAAAGCTCTAAGGCCCAGCAACTTCCTCTGAAAAATGGGTATAAATATAGTCACTTCATAGGGTTGAGGTGAATATAAATAAGACACTAACAGTGAAAAGATAACATCCAGCACCTATCTCATAATAAGTGTTCAGGAAATGACAAAAGGATAGTTATTTTTAAAAACTAAGTAGCAGGGAGAAAAAAACCGCAACATTAAACCTAGGTAACTGTCTTTTTTCTAGTTACTTAAAAACAGCTTTATTGAGGTCCATTTATCACACATGCATACCATAAAGATTATCCATCGTTAAGTGTACAGTTTGATAATTTTAGTGTATTTGTTGAGTTGCACAACATCACCACAATCCAGTTTAAGAACACTTCCATCACGCCAGAGGCTTCCTCTCGCCTGTTTGCAGTCAATTATTATTTGCTCCTAGCCGCAGGCAGCCACTGATCTGCTTTCTGCCTCTATAGATGTTCCATTTCTCGACAGTTCATATAAATGGGATCATAAAGTATGTAATCTTTAATGTCTGGCTTCTTTCCTTAGCATAATATTTTTGAGGTTCATTCATGGTGTAGCATGCATCATTAGTTCTTTTCTTTTTTGCTAAATAATATTCCATTGTACGGATACATTGGGATGTATCCGTAATACATGTTGTCTATCTGTTGATGGCCATTTGGATTGTTTCTACTTTTTGCCTGTTACAAATAAGGCTATTATGAATATTGAAGTACAAGTTTTTATGTGAGTTTTGGTTTCAGTTCTCTTAGGTATACATGTAGGAATAGTATTGCTGGGTAATATAGTAACTCTATGTTATTTTTTGAGAAATAACCAAACTGTTTTCCAAAGCTGCTGTACCGTTTCACATTCCTACCAGAAAGGTATGAGAGTTCCAGTTTCTCCATATTCTTACAAACACTTGTTAGTGTCTGTCTTTTTGATGATAGCCATCCTACTAGGTGAGAAATAGATTCTCATTGTGGTTTTGATCAGCATTTTACTAACGACTAATGATGGGTATCTTCTTGCACTTATTGACCGTTTATATATAACTTCTTTGGAAAAGTGTCCATTCAGCTTTTTGGCCTACTTTTTCATTGCATTATGTGGCTTCTTACTATTAACAAGAGATCCTTATATACTCTGAGTACAAAACCTACAAGTGATACATGACTTGCAAGCATTTTTTCCCCATTTCATGAGTTGTCTTTTCACCTTCTTGATGGTATTTTTTGAAGCAGAAAATTTATTAATTTTGATGAAGTTCAATTTATCTATTTTTTCTTTTGTTGCTTATTTTAGTGTCATATCTAAGAATCTATTGCCAAACCCAAGGTCATGAGAATTACTTCCATATTTTCTTCTTAGAGTTTTGTTGTTTTTAGCTCTTACTAAAACAACTGGATTAAGTGGTCTTTAATCCATTTAGAATTAATTTTTATATGTGGTATGATGTTACAGGGTCCAGCTTTATTCTTTTACATGTGCATATCAGTTGGTCCAGTACCATTTGTTAAAAAGACGTTTTTTTCTCTGTTGAATTGTTTGGGAACTCTTGTTGAAAATAATCTGACCATGACGTAAGAATTTATTTTCAGACTCTTAATTCTGACCCATTGCTTAAATGTCTCCCTTAATTCTGACCCATTGCTTATATGTATAAGAGAATTGCTTATACATTCTCTTCATTATGATAGCTTTCTAATGAAATTTGAAATAAGGAAGTATAAGTTATCTGAATTTGTTGTTTTTCAAGATTTCTTTGGCTATTTTGGATCCCTTAGATTTCCGTGTAAAGTTTAGGATTAGCTTATCAATTTCTGTGAAAAGGCCTGTTGGTATCTTGATGGGAGTATGTTGAATCTGTACATCAATTGATGGACTATATCCATCTTTACAATATTAAATCTTCCAATCCATGAATGCAAGATATCTATTTGTTAAGTCTTCTTAATATCTTTTCAGCAATGTCTCATAGTTTTTAATGTTGTTAAATTCATTCCTAAATATTTTATTATTTTTTGATGCTATTTCAAATAAAATTGTTTAAAAATTTTTATTTTTAGATTGCTTATGTATACAATTGACTTTTGTAAATTGATCCTGTATCCTGCAACATTGCTGAATTCGTTTACTAGTTTGAATAGTTTTTTTAAGTAAATTCCTTAGAATTTTCTACATATAAGATAGAGACAGTTTTACTTATTCCTTTCTAATACGGATGTTTTCTATTTTTTTTCTTGTGTAATTGGCATGGTTAGAACCTCCAGTACAATGCTGAATAAAAGTTTCGAGAGCAGACACCATTCATTGTCTTTTTCTCAATATTAGGGTGTAAACATTCAGTCTTTTATTTTTAAGTGTCATGTTAGCTGTAAATTTTTCCCAGATACCCTTTATTAGGTTAGGAAAGTTCCTTTTTATTCCTAGTTTATTGAGTATATATTTAAATCATAAAAGGATATTGTATTAAATGCTTTTATGCATTTATGGAGATTATTATGTATCTTATACTCTTTTAAATTAATATTTTTAATTTTGTTGAAAGCAAAGAGTTGGAAGCCACATATCTTGCAAAAGGATGCTTATTCAGTCGTTAGATAATTCACTTTCTAAATTTTATAAAAATTTTTATTCTTTCATCATGTTTAATTGAATACACTCAGAAGTGGTTGGGAAAATATAAATATTGTTGATATCAATGCACCTCTGCCAATATAACCTTTTCATAAAATGCTCTAAATTTTTTTTGTCAAAATATTTGCACACAGAGCTCACTCAATCTTGAGAAAATGCCTACCATATAACCCGAGTGACAAAGCCAGCCATAAGTGTCAGGCTTACCTAACAAACTGTTTTCTTTCAGAAAAAAGTCTGTTTTCACATTTATATTAATGACAACAACAGCATGTTAACATATAGCCCTGTGGCAACTGTCACTTCTGAGGGAACAATCACTAAATATGAATTGATTGCACTTCCTCACACACAACAGTTTTTAAAAATATGAGCTTAATATCCTGGATTTAATACTATTTACAATTTAGTGGCAATAGGTAATGCTCTGTGAATATCAAGATTCATTTTTTAGCAACTAAAGCATTTATGAATAAGATAGTATTATAAATTAAAGTAACATTTAAAATGAGGCTATGAGTCACAAAGTTGCTGTCTCTTTTCTTTGCAGTAGCTCCATCCAGAGCAATGTTTCTGCACAGTATGAAACCTAAACTCGAATAAACTCAGAATAAAAAGTTTGAAAATATATTTCAAGTTGAATTCCTAAACAGGGCTACATTGCATGCCATAATCACATCCTTGCCTGCCATAATCTTGCCAGTAATGAGATTTTCTTTTCTGTGATAGAAGACAAATTATTGGACATGGTTGGCAATATCTGTCTGTCTGTTAGATATATCCCTTATCTACCACAATGTTTTGCCTCTTGCAGTATGAAAAACGTTTCCTACTATTTCAAGCATCCTATGAAATAATGTAGT
Organism: Callithrix jacchus; assembly: GCF_049354715.1. NCBI lineage: Eukaryota > Metazoa > Chordata > Mammalia > Primates > Cebidae > Callithrix > Callithrix jacchus. Next base: position 77,584,597 of record NC_133515.1, on the reverse strand, counting down.
TTCTGCAATAATATGGCATATACAGTTCTGAGAACCTTGCATACTTAGAAAGTTGCAAGGTTTTGGGTTTGGGGCAGAGCCCTCAAAACCTAGGCAACTTTCTAAGCAGTGCATTCTCAAAAATGACAACTGGCTCCTGGGGAAATAATTTTGTCTATCCAAGCAGACTGTCACAGGAGGTATAAAAATACATTTTAAAGACTGCAGTGAGTCAAGATCGCCCCATTGCACTCCAGCCCGGGCAACAGTGCGAGTATTCCATCTCCAAAAAAAAAAAAAGCATTTAAAAATATTGGTAACCCTTTAATTAAAGCAGGTCTGGCTCCAGATATAAGCAGAGCTTGGGTCAGTGGGATTGAGGTTGCAGTAATGGCGGGGCTTAGGTGGCAGTGAAACCTTTCACAAACTGAGAATCACAGAAGCCTGGGTTTGTATTTCTCAGCAGAGGTGACCCTCGAAAAAGGCACTTGTTTGAAAATGTCTTAAAATACAGCACTGCCAATACCACAGTGGAACTGATGGCTTTTTCTTTTTTTACCAAAGGTTATAATTACTCCCACTATTACTCCACTATTGCAACTTCCCTTGCCTAGGAGAAAACCCATTTAAACCAACAAGGCTAATACATGCTAAGAAATATTACCTGAAACTTCGAAATAAGACAAAAAGATGGTAACACATTCTTTTGCTATCAGAATGGAGCATTATTTAACTGGCCAAGGATTACCTAGTTATTTAGATGAATATACCTTTATGTAACTTGCTATTCACTCTTGAACAAAAGCCCAGATTTTGTGAAGTTGTATGTTAGTTTGTAGATTTTTACCTATAAGGAAGAAAACTTTTAAAATTATGGTTTTATTGTCCTATAGGTCACTCTCTGGTTTTGTATTCAGCAATTTTTTTTTTATTCTTTTGAGACAGAGTCTCACTCTGTTGCCCAGGCTGGAGTGTAGTGGCATGATTGTGGCTCACTGCAACCTCCACTTCTTGGGTTCAAGCGATTCTCCTGTCTCAACCTCCTGGGTAGCTGGGATTACAGGCATGCACCACCACGCCTGGCTAATTTTTGTATTTTTAGAGACAGGGTTTCACTATGTTGGCCAGGCTGGTCTTGAACTACTTTACCTCAGGTGATCCGCCTGCCTCAGCCTCCCAAAGTGCTAATCCAGCAATCTTATTGTAACGTTTTGTTTTCAAAATGATTATAAATACCCAGTTTCTCAAATACTTTTTGAACCGAATTCACCATTTTACAAGTTGCCTCTTCAGCACATGCTCATTCTATATTTTTATGAGTCATGTTTTTTAATTTTTATAAAATTATACTTTGATATGTTGAAGTCAGAGAATATGTGCTGAAACTTTGAAATTGTCAAGGCTTACTTTATATAGTATATAGTCAGTTCTCAAATGTTTAAAAAGAATGAGTATTCTTTGATTGTTGGTGGCATAGTTTTTTATACGGTTTATGTCAAGCTTGCTTATTGTGTATTTTACATTTTCTATGACCCTACTGATTTTTAATTGTGTATTTCATTTATTAATAACTGATAGAAGTGTGTTAAATTTTCCCACTATACTGTGAATTGATTTTCTCTTTTTAGTTATAGCAACTTTTACTTTCTACATTTTCATCCTTTTATTTTCAATAATTTTTGCTCTTATACTTTAGGTCTGCCTCTAGTAAAGAGCATGTAAGGAGATTTTGTTTTTGTAGCCAATTTGATGATCTTTGTGCTTTAACTGGGGTGTAGCGACCATTTGTATTAATTGTGGTAACTTCTGTGTTTGGGTTTATTTCCATCATCTTATTTTGTGACCCTATTTGTCTGCTAGTCATTTCTCCTTGCCCCTTTCTTGTTTTAGATTGACTATTCACATTTCATCACCCTGCCTTCCCATGTTGTTAGGAATTTATATACTCTGTTTCTACTATTTTTACTGATTGTCAAAAGAACTTTCAGTATGTACATTTTTACCTATATGTTATTTTTAGTCTGGTATTTCAGTTCTCCCTCATTTTATAACACAATAAATTAGATACTAGCTTTAGCATTTGATTAAGTCCATTTATTTGGATTTTTCTTACACGTATAACAATTTCTTTGAACAACATTTTTCCTTGGATCTCAGACCTTACTTCTGGAATTCTTTTTTCTTCCTTCTGAAGTATATATACTTTAGAAATTACTTTAAATTTGTGGGTAGAAAACTCATTTGTCTTAAATGTTTTTATATGGATTTGCTGGATATAAATATCTAGGTTGACAGTTGTTTTCTTTTAGCCCTTTGAAAATATGTTCTGCTGTCTTCTAGCTTCCACTGTTACAGATTCCACTGGAAAGCTTGTCTATTTGTCATTCCTTTGTTAGTAATGTCTTTCTTTTTAAGTTCCTCTTTTTCTTTGATTTTCTGTAATATTACTACTGTAAACCTAAGTACAAATTTCCTTGTCTTTAATACATTCAAATATTATAAATTTATTTTTTTAATGAATTTATGTATCTTGTTTGCTAATCATTGGCATCTTTGATTCTGAAGATTTGTGTTTTCTCATAATTTTGAAAATTTTTGAGCTAATAGTCTTTCCAATTTTGTGTTTTTCTCCATTTTCCTTTGTTTTCTTTCCTAGATTTTTTTTTAGACAAAGTCTTGCTCTGTCACCCAGGCTGGAGTGCAGTGGTGCAATCTCGGCTCACTACACCCTCTGTCTTCCAGGTTCAAGCAATTCTCCTGCCTCAGCCTTTGAGCAGCTGAGACTACAGGTGGGTGACACCATGCCCGGCTAATTTTTTTTGTGTTTTTAATGGAAATGGGGTTTCACCATGTTAGCTAGGCTGGTCTGGAACTCTTGACCTCAGGTGATCTGCCCATCTTGGCCTCCCAAAGCGCTGGGATTACAGTGAGCCACCACACCTGACACTTTCCTGGATTTTTCATTAGACACATATTGGATACTTGCTAACCAAATGTGGTTTGTGAACTAGCAATATTGGCTTGCTCTGGAAGTCTGTTTAAAGTGCAGAATCTCAGATCCCATTCCAGAATACTAAATGAGAACATGCACTTTAACAAGATCTCCAGGAGATTAATATACCCATTAAAGTTTGACAAGCACTGCGTTACACCTCCTTATGCCATCCTTCATATCTTTTAACCTTTTATATTGTACATCTTATTGCCTTTCTGTGATTAATTATGAATAAATTATTCAGATCTTATGGTATATAACTCTTCTCTTTATTTTTAATCTGATGTGCTATGTTTAATCATGAGTTTCTAATTCGGATTATTATATTTTTAATTTTAAAATATTACATTAACAATTTTTTAAGCCAACCTGAACTTTTTTTGCATTATCATAATTTCAAGTTCATTAATTTCATTAAACATATTTAACCTAGTTTATGTTTTATATCTGCTAAACTCAATACCTATTTGAATTATAAATATTATTCACATTTTTTTTGAGACAGGGTTTCACTTTGTTACCCAGGCTGGAGTGCAATGGTGCAATCTTGGCTCACTGCAGCCTTGACCTTTTGGGCTCAAATGATCCTCCTGCCTCAGCCTCCCAAGTAGCTAAGGACCACAGGTGTATGCCACCATGCCAAGCTAATTTTTGTGTTTTTTTTGTAGAGATAGGGTTTCACCCTGTGGCCCAGGCTGGTCTCAAACTTCTGAGAGCTCAAGCTCTCCACCTGCTTTGGCCTCCCAAAGTGCTAGAATTGCAGGGGTGAGCCACTGTGCCTGGCCCAATTTTTTAATTAGTTTGTTTTTCTGTCAACTGTCAGTCATATTGGCTTGTTTTTTGGTTTCATTTTTACATTTGTTTTTGTGATTTTAAAGTATGAGCTCATGCCCCTGAGAACTTTTATCTGAAAATTCTCTGAGAACTGGATTATATTGCATTCTTTCAGAGATAATTTATAATTGGTTCTTTGATGGAAATAGTGGCACTACTAACCTGGGACTACTTTAAATATTCAACTTGAAGGTATTTTTTTGGCCATATTTTTACTCTAAATCCAGTCCCAGACCCAATGGGAGATCAGTTTATGGATATTAATTCTGAGAAAATATGCTTTCTCCCTCTTGATTCACAACAAGAAGTCAAGTTTCTTTATGGTTTATCTTTATAGGGTTATTGCTTTTTCTTTCTCTGAGGGTATTATCTTTTGGGGGTCCAGGCTCTATCAGGAGTCTTCATCTGGCATCTCACCTTCCTCAGGATATAAGCTTTGTTGCTTACAGCTCACTGAAACCCAAGGTCTAGGCAACCAGAGATCAGATGTATGTCCCTGGGGTAGCTGTTGGCTTCAATGTTTAGTTATCTTGCTGGATTTTTATTTCTTAAATAACATTTGACCATAAAGGATTTCTGTTACTCTCTTGCCAGCTCTGCTGCTAGGCATTTAAAGAAATACTTTGTATATTATTTTCAGCATTATTAAGTGTCCTTTAGTAGGAGAGGTTTTCAGACTGCTTATTCAGCTCTATTGCCAGAAAGAGGAGGTTTGGAGGGTTTCATGGGATTTTTAATGTATAAGAGAAAGTGAATTTGATTTTAGACTTAAATCCCTTTGGAATGTTCCCCTTTTAAGACTTAAATTTGTAAAGAGATTTAATTTGAGTGTTTTAATTTCTCTCTGGGAACTTATAGTAAATGGGCTTAAGTTTATACATAGGGCATCAGATATTGTCATTAGAATGCTTTTTGTTATTGCAGAACTGTTGATAGTTTAGACAATGTGAATGGGCTAATTGAAGTGGCAAATAGAAGAGGGAGTGCATTTTCAATCTTGTGTGAAGGGTGGCATTGGGATACATTTAATTGATGAACTCTTATAGCCTATTTAAAGCTTTTTGGGGACAACATTGTCACTGTACAACATAACCTTTATCAATAATAGAGGTGCTAATTAATCTGTTCTCCATCTGTTTTATTCCTTTGTGCCATTCAGTAAATTCAGAACTCTGGTTGGGCTTGGTGGCCCATGCCTGTAATCCTAGCAGGTTGGGATGCCAAGGTGGGCAGATTGCCTGAGCTTAAGAGTTCAAGACTAGTCTGGCAACATGGTGAAACCCCCATCTCTACTAAAATATAAAAGTTAGCCAGGTGTGGTGGCACACTCCTGTAGTCCCAGCTACTCAGGAGGCTGAGACACAAGAACCACTTGAACCCGGGAGGTGAAGTTTGCATGAGCCAAGGTCACACCACTGCAACTGCACTCCAGGCTAGGGGACAGAGCAAGACTCTGTCTCAAAACACACACACACACACACACACACACCCTCAAATAAATAAATAAATAAATTCAGAACTCTGGCAGAGGAGGGACTATGATTTATTGGGTCCTCCCAAACTCCAATAATTAACAACGAAGACTATGAAGGAAAAATAAAGCAAGACTGAGATAACTCATTGCTTAGTGCTTTCTTCCCCCTCCGTCTGACTTGCTGAGTAGGAAAGAAGATCCAGTGGAGTAACGGGCATTGCTGAAAAGGCAAGTTGATGTCATTTCTCTGATCAAGTAGAATGAAGACGTCTTTATTCCTGACCGTTAGTATAGGAGTGGTGAGCCCATTGAAGTTTGACTGCCTTGGCCGGGAATCCTTCTCTGGCACCTCATTCCTGTGTGATCCTGGATGAGCTCTTCGATCATAATAACCATACCATGGGGGCAGTTATTATAATTACTGTTCATAGATGAGGAAACATGACCTTGGGAAGTTGGGTGAGATAGTGTCTGCAAGGTACTTATCAAGCACTCAGTAAGTGGGAGCTGTAATAAAGACTTAAAACTCTAGGATATAATCTCTAATCATGTAAGTCCCTAATCAGTGGTCTTATTGGTATATGGAAAAAGCCCATACCAAATCCAGAAAGATGGACAGAGAAATATTTTTATAGGGTTTGCATCCCATATTCTAAATCATATGAATCTCCTGTATGTATGTGTGTTTTATTAAGAAATGACCCAATACTCTTGACTCACTCCTGTCGACCTGGTCTCACATCAGAGCCTTAACAATTATGTGATGTTTCTTCTCATTGTATACCTATTTTACTATTATTTCTATTGTGAAGATCAATACTATTGTGAAATTTGAAGTTTTCTCTTCTGTTTATCATTGGGGCAACTATTTATTGTTGATCTGTTGGTGACACCTCTGTTCTGTCCATTTTTATACTTTGTTAATGTGCTAACACGAGTCACAGGGCCAGAAATGAGTTCTCCATAGCCCAGTTCTGTGATTCTTCTGGAATACCTCCAGTCATCCTTATTCACTGCTGAAGTATCTCAGGATTTTGCTCTTTACTTATCAGACTCACTAGTATTTAAGCCAGTGGTCCCCAAAGTGGGCTTCTCAAGAGGTCTATGTAAAAGATTAAAGAACTATTATTTATACTTGTATTGAATTTTACCCTTTAAAATTCTAAGCTCAGTGCATTTTAGTGGGCAGTATACAGGTATGCATTCTGTAAATATACATATACAGTGAGTATACATGCATAACTTTTTTATGATGGGAGAGTAAAACAATTTGGAAATAACTGATATAGGCTATATTTGCAGATTTAAAAATTATCAGTTCTACAATAGATGTTGGCATGGATGGGGTAGATAGGGAATGCTTATACACTACCAGTAGTAATGTAAATTACTACAATCTCTATGGAAAGCAGTATTAAGATTTCTCAGATAATTAAAAGTAGATTTACCATTCAATCTAGCAATACCACGACTGGTATCTATGCCAAGGAAAAGAAGTTGTTTTATCAAAAAGATACCAGCACAGTTCACAATTGCAAAGACATTCAATCAGCCTATGTGCCCATCAATTGATGAGTGGATAAAGAAAATATGGCATAATACACCGTGGAATACTCAGCCATAAAAATAATGAAATAACGTTTTTCACAGCAACTTGGATGAAGCCAGAGGCCATTATTCTAAGCGAATTAACTCAGGAATAGAAAACCAAATACCATATGTTCTTCCTTATAAGTGGGAGCTAAGCTGTACATAAAAGTTTACAGAGTGGTATAATGGACCATGGGTGGAGGGTAGGAGGGGCAGAGAGTGGAAGGGGAATAAGGCATATAAAAGGTACATATTGGGTGCAATGTACACTCCTTGGGTGACAGGCTCACTGAAATCTCAGATTTCACCATGTAAACAAGACCCATCTATACTCCAAAATCTATTGGAATAAAAGTATGTATATTATTTTAAAAATCAGTTCTAGTATATTTTTAATAAATGCACAAACTAACTCTAAGGAATAAGGTTTTCAAAGTTTATCAGTTTCAATCAGTAATAGCTTTTAAGTGAACTTCTACTACTTAAACTTTTAAATTTCGTTTTTTGTAAAATTATGCCTAGCACATGTCTAAATTGTATGGTGGGAATATTGAACAAATATCATGAGTAGAAATGAGACAGGACTAAATCTCTTCAGAAGCGTTAGTCAGCATTGAGTTTCTAAGAATTATAGCATTTGGCTGGTTCAAACTTGCCTCTTTAAGTAAAGTATACCAATGTGGGATAAAGTGTGTTCCTAAGAGGTTCACCTAGAATTCTCAAATATGCCATTTTCTAATTCAAAAATAGATTTTCATTTTTAAGTCTATCTTGGTTTTCAAAATACAAGAGAAAAATTCTCTTAGGTAGCTTTTAGTGGGGGAAGAGGCCACCAGGGAGATTGGAGGTGACTCCCTGCTGAGAGAGAAGGTAATTTAATAGGACTGGGAGAAAGAAGTCAGCTGTGAAAGGAAGAAAAAGATACGAGGCTCAACCTTTCTTTTGAAATCTCAAAGCACTCTGCAAGTGACCTGAGGTGAGTGAGAGAATTCAAAATGGCTGTTGTATTAGCTTCCTAGGGCTGCTGTAACAAGGTACCACCAACTGCCTGGCCTAAAATGACAGAAATTTATTCTCTCACAGTTCTTGAGGCTGGAAGTCTGAAATCACAGTGTGGGCAGGGCCACATACCCTCTGAACATGGAGGGAGGTATCCTTCCTTGCCTCTTGCAGCTTTGGTAGCCCCAGCTGTTCTTGGCTTATAGCCACATCACTCCAACCCTCTTTCTCCCTGCAGCCATCTTCCATCTGTGTCTCTGTCCAAATTTCCTCTTCTTATAAGGAACCAGTCGTATTGGTTTAGGTGCCCACCCTACTCCACTATGACCTATCTTAACCACATCTGCAGCAACCCTATTGCCAAATAAGGTCACATTCTGAAGCAATTGGCATTAGAACATCAGCAAATCTTTTTGGAGGCCACAATTCAACCTATCACAGCTCCTGAGTGGTCTGATGTTTCTTAGGAAAGAAATGGAGGGAGCCAGCAGTGAGCCAGGATTTTAGGGCTGTAAGTGAGATCCGTGAGAATGGTGTGGGGATTCCTACCCTTAGATTTTCTAAGAGGCCAAGAACTTGAAGACCTGGAAAAACATCAGTGGGGCATTAGGGAAAAGAGAGTTTGCCAGCATTTTATACTAGCCACATGCTAGTATTACATTGAGTGTTTTTGTTTAACCTTGTAGAATGGGTGAGTGTGGGCTGCTGTTCACTTGTGCCTCCCCATCCCTGGCACTGCCACACTGGCTCTCCATGGCTGCTGCTGGTCTGTTTGATGGGTGCTCCATTTTGATTTATGCCATTTCAGTGGTTAAATCTTGTGAATCCCACCCCTGGGAATAGCTATTTAAGGGAATCATAGCTCTAAGTAGTGAAGAAGAGGAGTCAGCTAGAGACACGCATCTTTGAAAACCTTGGTGGTAAAGGAATGTTATAGTAGCTTGATGGGAGGGCAAGGTTAAGGGAAGGCATTTATTTTATTTTTAATGTATATTTGATGCTCATTGTCAAACAAGAGGACTTGAGGCCCTGCTATGGGCAGGAGAGTTTAGGATCAGGCCCATGGGTGCTGGGTTAACATCAGAAGGAAGCTGAGTGTTCCTATTGGGAAATTATTTTACTTCCAGGTCTGACCTTTCTAGAATTGTCCTCTAGGCTCTGAGTCAAGGTAGCTGGGATGAGTGCCCTAACTCATGGATGCTTTCTTAGTTTGGAATCCATCCTGGCCATCTGGCAGGCAAGGATATAGCTGTTTTCTCCTCCTGGGGACCATGGTGCCTGAGCACGTACACACATGCCATTGCCACAGGCAAGTGACTTGGGAGAGGCCAGAGCCATCTTTTATTTCCTCATTTTTTTTTCTCTATTGTTTTAGTGGTCAACTGATCTAATTTCCAATGGGAATAAAGACTTATTGGTTCTTTAAAACATTTTTACCAGTATAATTTCATTGAAGATTCCTGAAATTACAAAAATTAGGTGGGTGTGGTGGTGGGCACTTGTAATTCCATCTACTTGGGAGGCTGAAGCAGAAGAATTGTTTGAACCTGGAAGGTGGAGTTTGCACTGAGCTGAGATCGCACCATAGCCCCAGCCTGGGTGACAGAGTGGGACTCTGTATCAAAAGAGACTCTGTATCAAAACAAAACCAAAAACAACCCCACAATGAAATGGCTTAGGTTAAACAACCTTATCATGAAAGTATATAATTGAACTTCTGTGAGATGGTGATCTTGTTCTGGGATCCTGCCATCATCTATCCAGCCATTATAAAGAGTAGACTAGATATTCAAAGAGAAGTTTGTGAAGCAGGATAGTTTGTGGGAGAGTCAGATAGTTTACTGGAGAGTCATAGGGAGAGTACCATGGGTTTTCTCTTCTCCTATAATCTCCTGTCCTGACCCCAACCACATGATTGTAGGAGAGCCACTCTAGAGGTGAGATGCCAATGAGAAAGCAAGGCTGATACCTTGCCATCCAGTTGGATTTCCCTTGTATAGCTATAGTGTTCCCCACTTAGCTCCTGTTCGAACTGAAGGAGAATGAATTGAAGAGACTGGGGAGAGAGATGAACTATAGTAGAGCAGTGTAGAATCCTACTCTATATTGGATCAATGATTCTCGAATTTCCTGCAGGCCAAATGGGCGCTGAGCTTGAGCTTGAGCTTGTGCCTTCCTATGGATAATCCACTCAGAAGGGCCTGATGCAGGCCAGAGGGTTCCAGGAGTAAAAAGCCATGGAGGACAGGGCCTGGGGCAGGAGCCCAGAGGAGACCAGGAGAGGTTGTGCAAGGGGTGTTTCACATGTAGGAGCCTATGCCCTGCCAAGGGAGGCAGCTTGGAGACACTTGCTTCTAGGAAAGCACAGCCAGCCAAAGCAGCTGGGAGAGCTGAGCAAAACAAACCTGCTCCTCTCCCTCTTCTTCACGTGGAGAGGCAAAGCAGGGATGCGGGGAGGAAAAGGGAGTGGATGATGCTCCTCCCCTTGGGATCCCTTGTAGGACAGGTCCTTTGGGTCAGGGTTAGGCCTGAGCTGGGGCAAAGGAAAGGTCTTGAATTGGACATAAAGGTTAAAGTTGTATACTAAACTTGATTAAACTTTTTAATATCTCAAAGAGATGGAAAAGCTGAAGAATGTGCCTAAGGTGTCATCAAGGGACAGAACATGGATAAAGGCAGTAAATGGAGGGGAAAAAAAGAGATTTATGCTTGTGTTCCACTGGGTACAAAGCTTGTCGTTTTCTGGTTCCCTCTGAGAGAGAGTGAGCTGTGAAGCACAGTTGACCTTGTGGTTGGAGGACCAGCTGTGACAGTGTCTGTGTGGATCAATGACTTCTGCTGGATGGGAATAGGGTATCTCAGGGACACCAGCTGGGCTGTGTGAGGCCAGTTGAGAGCAGATCCTGGCCCTGGCCCTGCCTCCTCACCCCTCCTCTACCTTCAAAACTGCTTTTCACTATGTAAGCTTTCTGTAATTTAGATAGCATTTGAGAAAAAAGGTGTGAAGGGATCTTGAATTGACAGAGATCTAGTTTCTACCATCTGGCATAATTAGGAAGTAATTTTAATTAGAAATTAAATTATTATGGAGAAATAAAATAAGTTTTAGTCCTTGCATAGTTACCAGTGGATTCCTTTTGAATGCATCTGCTTCCCAGGCACGTCATATTCTCCAACAAGTTGTTGGCATAAATTCTTTCCACTCAAATAGCCATTAAAAGGGTTGAAAAATTACCTATCGGGTACAATGTTTGCTATTTGGGTAAAGGGTACATTAGAAGCTCAATCCCTACCAGGCGCAATATACCCATGTAATAAACAGGCACAGGTACCCCCGAGTCTAAAATAAAATAAAATGAAACGAACACACACATAGCTATTATGATTTACTAGACCTGCCCAATCCCTCTTGTCTAAAATCATTGGTCCTTTTAATTCAGCAAGGAATTGAAAACACCAACACATTTCATTGTCTTATTTTTGATTATGAAATTAATATATTATAATTAGAAAAATGTTTGAAAATTTAAAATATATAAAAGAAAATTAATCCAAGTATTACCACCTGGAGAATTCTATAGTTAATGGCATCTTGTATTTCTTGCCAGGCTCCTTTTTTCACATAGTTAACATAGTTCTCATTATGCCCAGGTTTTTCCTTTGCTTTTTGAACTCTGTTATAGCATAAACGCTTTCCATGTTATAGCAAGTTCTTCATAAACATTTTGATGGCTGCATCACAGTCTATCCTATGAGTTTATGGCAATTTATATAACCACTTACCTGTTGTTGCTATCAAGCAAAGTTGCTAACACTGCCCAGGACACCTTTACGCAGTGTGGAGAGGATAGTTAGAGGCCTGAAGGGACTGTGTATCTTTGGTTAGAGACAGTACCCTCCAAGGAAATACCACTTGCAGCGGGCCCCATGTTGTAGGCTAGTCTCTTAGCTCTTTCAGAGTTAATGTCTCACAGGGCTCTGATCAAGGCTGGGAAGGGCTCTGGGGAGGGAGCATGTAGACTGAGGGCCTGTTATGTGCCTGACACACAGGCATTTTTGTGAATATTCTTGTGCATTCTTTACAACTGCTCCACAAAGTGGATAGCATCTCCATTTTGAAGGAGAATCCTGAGGCTTAGAAATGTTAAATGGCTTTTTCAAGGTCACAGTCAGCGAGTGGCAGGGTCTGAAATCACCCATGGGTCTGGCTGATTCCACAGTCCAGGTTCTTCGCGTGGCCTTCATTTCATTCTGCAGCCTTTGGTACCTTGTGGGACACACTTAAGAGTCCCAGGGTCTGGAGAGGTGTGGGGTAGATACAGCTCTGTCAGCTGCTGCTTTGTCTTGGGGTTGGAGATTGGGTGGATTAGGGCAGGAGATAGCAAAGGGGAAAATTAGCAAAACTAGACATTTGCTAGTTAATGATGTTTTCTCACAGTTTTTTTTTGGTGGGGGGTGGAGCACACAAAACATGTGTCCTGTGGCTCTTGTACTCAGAAGGCCCTTGGCCGGCTGTGGTGGCTTATACCTATAATCCCAGCACTTTGGGGAGGCCAAGGTGGGTGGATCACTTGAGGCCAGGAATTTGAGAACAGCCTGGCCACCCCATCTCTACTAAAAATACAAAAAAAAGCCAGGGATGGCGGTCCATACCTGTAGTCTCAGCTACTTGGGAAGCTGAGGCATGAGAATCACTCCAACACAGGGCATGGAGGCTGCAGTGAGCCAAGATCGTGCCATTGCACTCCAGCCTGCGCAATAAAGCGATTCAGCCTCAAAAGAAAAAAAAAAGTTCCCTGACCCTCAATTTCCCTGATGCTTCTTTGGGGAGAAGTGAGACTTACTCTCTGTCCTTTTAATAGTGAAATGTCTTGGTGTGTTGGGCCCAAACCACCCTGGAAGTCTGAGTAACTCCACAGTTGCTTCCTTACTGGAAATAACTCTGAATGGGTTTCAGAGTTATTTCGAAAGATCACCACTAGGAGATGCACAAGATTCAAAGAAGTTAGAGCAGTGCTTGGTGATTTTTGTTTTACGTTTATCTGAGCTTTGCAGGTTTCTTTTGTTCCAAATTCATTGAGAATTGAGGGGAAAACTGTTCGTTTCTCAGATCCTATTAATTCTCCAAAGTGAAAAAGTCTACTTTTGTCCTTAGTCACACCTACTGAAACAGGCTGAAGAAACTGACATACCAGATGCCCTGTGTTAAGGATAATAATATGCATAGCACCTGATTCCTTTCAGGGAGATGTTGACACTGTTTTGTCACTTTGGGAGAGGACAGTGATGATGGCAGTGCAAATGGTTAACATTTATTATGATTTCACTTTGCACCAGGTGACATGCTAACACCTTTACACTCTCTTATCACATTTAACCCTCATGTACATGGTCTCAATTCATGGACACAACAGTTTTGTTATCCTCATTTTGCAGTAGAGGAAACTGAAGCATAGGGAGGTTGAGAAACTTATCCAAGGTTACCCATCTAGGAAGCAGCTGAGCTGCCATTTAAACTCAAGTTCTCTGATCCCAGAGCTGCTCACTTAATCAGTTAACTATTCTGCTTCCTGGTTTGTATCCCAACTGGACAGATGAGGAGCCATTTGATAGAGGTCAGTAGTTAAGGAACTTGTTCTGGTTCTCAGCTGATTAGGGAAGAAGCTTGGACTAGGTGTTCCTTCTCCTGGTCAAGAGTGTTCCCCTTCTTCATCTTGCAGGCGCATCGTCTGCTAGAGGCCAAAAGAAAGAGGAAAGGTGGGAACTCGGCGGTGGGGCTGAGTCAAGGGGATCTCAGTACAGTGGAAACAGTGGAAGGCTGTGGGGTGGCAGATTCTTCTACCACTGGGCCCTTGTGGGCTGTGGCCACCTTAACCCTGGCTTAGATCATGGGCTGATTGGAGATGGCCTATCTCTGGGTGCTAGGTAGAATAAGCCAAAGTGGATGGAGCCCCTTGAACAAAAACACTCTGCCACCCTCTTTGAGTCTTCCTGGCTTTGGAACTCCCTGGTCAGCTCTGTCAACACTGGGTGGCAGCCATCCCTTCCTCAAGGGTAGAGGTGGTTTGAGGTCTTTTCTTGCACCTTTGCTTAGTTCCATGATAGGTTGGAACACAAAGCTGAATGATCTTACAATCTTATCCCTGTGCTTGTATGGATGTATGGGTTTGCTTGTTCTTTTTTTCCCCCTCTAGTCCAGATTTTTATCTCTTAGCCACTTGTCTTTAAGAGAGGCTCACGGTTGTCACTCATGCAACCTCTATACCTATTCACACCCCACTCCATTCTTCTGACCACCAGCAGCTTCTTTTTCTTGGAGACTTCACCCTTGAAATGGTCCAGGACTTCAAAGCTTGGCATGGCAGTGGATACCTTCTCCTGTTGTGGGTGAAGACACTGTCCCCAGGAGTGTCTTTCTGTAATACTCAGTGCTGACTTACATTGAGGGATGGCACATTTACCTGTCCAGAAGAGAGTGAGGCACCAGACCACCTAGTTGGAATCCTTGATAATTATGGATGAATGAATGTGATAGATAGAATGTGATTTGATAGAGTGGAGAGGGTGGTTCTGGGAGGTGGAGGGGGACCCTTTCCAGCACTGCTATTCAAATGACATACTATCAATCAGGGGTCTCCAACCCCTGGACCATGAGCTTGTACTGGTCTGTGGCCTGTTAGGAATTGAGTCAAACAGCAGGAGGTGAGTAGCAGGTGAGCTAGCATTACCACCTGAGCTCTACCTCCTGTCAGATGAGTGGCGGATTAGATTCTCACAAGAGTGGGAATCTTATTGTGAACTGCGCATGCGAGGGACCTAGATTATGGATTCCATATGAGAATCCAATGCCTGATGATCTGAGGTGGAACAGTTTCATCCCAAAATTATACTCACTCTCCCTTCGTGGAAAAATAGTCTTCTGCAAAACCAGTCCCTGGTGCCACTGCTTGGGGACCACTGCTATAAATGATGAATGACAAACCAGCCTTGAGGTCTTTTCCTCCCTCCCTTTCTTCTTTCTTCTTTTGTTTCTTTCTCTTTTTTTTCTGATAGGCTTGTGAGCACACAGGTATGTGTTTCAGTTGCAGTCAACAGTTTTGCTGATTTCTTATTGTAACCAAGGCTTAAAAATACTGGACAGGGAGTTGATAGTAAAGCTATTAGGTGGGTGCAAAAGTTATTGTGGTCTTTGCCACTACTTTTAATGGTAAAAGCTGCAATAATTTTTGCACCAACTTAATAGAATTCGAATGAGGCTGGCTCAACTGGTGTGTATAAACTTTGCTGACACTAGTTTCTTCTTCTAAAAATTAGAGATTTGGTTAAGAAGAGTTTTTGGAAGTTTTGAAAGTCTCATTCATTCTAATATTTTATTTTTGGGAAAATATGGAAATTTCAAACTGATGTTTTGAGTAAGACAATGATACAAATCTTTAAAAACACAAGTGGATAAGGGTGTTGGATGGGTTCTTAGTCTTCAGGGTTGTTATGGATGCAAAAAGTGAGACCCTTGCCAAGCCCACCTACGTGGTATGACCCACCATATGGTTTCTAAATGGTATCCACATAGAATATTCTGTAGACTTGCATGGTTATTGCACAAAGCTGACCATTGAGAGCCTGTGGGGTTTGCTTATGTGTCTTAAACACTCTTAGGACAAATAAATTATCCAGTGGTCTATATTTGGTGCTCCTTTTTTTTTCATCTGAGCTGGCTGCTTGCTCTTGGTCCAAATATAATGGCCCAATTGTCCCCTTATGTCAGGGGGTCGGGCTACAGAGCACACCCAGCGCCCTGTGGGAACCCACAGAAGGGAGGTGGCTATTTGGACATATAGTCTGTAGTGGAGACAAGTTAACAACCCTGCCTGGGGCATTCCAGAGTTTATTTAATGATAAAACTGGCCCCAGATTCTCCACTGGGGCTTGTAAGTCCTGTGCAGCTCAGGATGGGGTGAGAATGCAGTTAAACACACATCCTAAAGGCATTTTAGCTTGTGAGGAAATGGTAAATCCCCTCTGTGATTTGAAAATACCATTTAAAAAATTTTGCCAACAGTTTTTTTCCCCTAACCCAGCTCTTATAAAGCAGAAAAGCAGAATGGTAGTTTAATCTATGACCATACGTGTCAAAGCAACTGATTGAAAAGTAAAAAAAAATTCATCACTAGTGTCAAGTTAATAAAAAGGGCAGTTATCTGATTGAATTATATGCACATATACTATTCTGAATCCAGTCAAACTGATTCATATCTATGTGGCCTAAATGTGCCATTGGTCTGAAACTCACAGTCAGTAAATTGGATATGAAAGTCTTTAATAAAGCAATAAGCATTTCCCAAATATCAGCTTCCTAACATGATGACTCTGGCAGGTACTGGATTTCTAGTTTTGTTGGAGTTGGTGACTCTATCAAATCACATTCTATCTATCACATTCATTCATCCATAATTTCTAGTTTTGTTGGAGTCAAGGTGTTGCCAAGGGAATGGGTCGTTGCTAGGAGGATTCTCTGAGCCTGAGGATAGACTCCTGGGGTGTTAATAGCATGGGTGACAGGGACATTGAGAAGAACAGGAATGTCAGCTTCTGAAGACAGCACCACCACTAACACCTTGCATTGATGGGCCTTTCGTTCCAAACCTTGTGGGTTTTGCAGATATTCTCTCATTAACTAGTTCATTAGGCTATTAAGGAGGGTCTGGGAAGGAAGTAAGGTGGGGATCACGGGCTCTTGGTATTCATTGTATTTTCTGTTCCTTTGGTCCGACAAGGACGGGAGTGATAGCGAATGAGTGGTGAGAGACAGCACTTCGCAGGAAAGGTTGAGAAAAGCAGTGGGTTTTGCTCTCTTAATGGATTCTTCCTTCTGTTAGACATGTGCAAAAGCGTGTGTAGGCTGGATGACTCTGGAATCCCAGGAGGATTTTCAGAGGGAAGACCCACTCTAAGAGGGAAGACAGTATTGGTCCAGCCAAGGAAGGCTTGTGTTAAATGTACATGTGGGGACTTAACTTTTTAAAAATGTGGAGGCTGGGCCAGGCGCGGTGTGTCACACCTTAATCCCAGTGCTTTGGGAAGCCAAGGCAGGTTGATCACCTGAGGTCAGGAGTTTGAGACCAGCCTGACCAACAGGAAGAAACCCCATCTCTACTAGAAATACAAAAATTAGCCAGGTGTGGTGGTGCATGCTTGTAACCCCAGCTCCTTGGGAGGCTGAGGCAGGAGAATTGCTTGAACTTGGGAGGCGGAGGTTGTGGTGAGCCAAGATCACGCCATTGTACTCCAGCCTGGGCAACAAGAGTGAAACTCCGTCTCAAAAAAAAAAAAAAAGTGGAGGCTGGGTGTGGTCGATCATGCTTGTAATCCTAGCACTTTTGGAGGCTGAGGTGGGAAGATCTCCTGAGGCCAGAAGTTTGAGACCAGCTGGGCAACGTAGTGAGAGACTATCTCTAAAAAAAAAAAAAAAAAAACATTAGCCAGGTGGGATGGCATGTGCTTACAGTCCTAGCTACTCAGGAGGCTGAAGTGGGAAAATTGCTTGAACTCAGGAGGTTGAGGTTGCAGTGGGCTAGGATTGTGTCACTGCATTCCATCCTTGGTGACTGAGACAGAGACAGACAGACTCTGTCTGTAAAATAATAAATAAATTAAAAAATGTGGAGATTGTTTTGAAAGCATAGATTTTACTTTGAAGCTAGGGAGGAATTATGCAAAGGCACTAATGACTTAGATACAGCTTGGGCAAATGATGGAGCAAGGGAGGATGTTCCAATAAAAGGGGGGTTAGCACAGGAAGTAGAGAGACCCATGGAAAGAATGGACAAGAAAAAGTTAAGAAAGAACAACACAAACACTGAGCCCTCATGTAAACTATGGGCTTTAGTTAGTAATAATACATCAGTATTAGCTCATCAGTTATAGCACATGGACTACACTAATCTAAGAGGTTAATTATTGGAGAAACTGGGAAGTCCGGTTCAGGAGATACATGGGAACTCTGTGCTTTCTGCTCAAGTTTTCTGTAAACCTAAAGCTGCCTCCCTGCAATAAAGTCTATTAATAAAAACCATTTTTAAAAAGAGGTAGGAGAATGTTGTGGGAAAGCTGAGCAAAGAACCCTAGTGCTAAAGCTAACCCTCTAGTTGTATTAAAGGTGGAAAGAAAAAGAGAAATTTCAGAATGCATTGAAGAGAGAATAGGATCTACCCTTAAAGTAAGGAGAAAATTGCAACAATGTCAGCCTTTCCTCTGTATCAAGGAAGGTGGGAGTGGAACAATGTCAGTGTACTTAGAGATGAGAACTTGAACATGGCACAGAGAAGGACCATAATACTTTGTGCAATGGGAGCTAAACCCAGGGAGAGGACTAAGGGGTAGGTGTGGGAAGGTCCAGTTAATAGCAATAATGACACTAACAACCGCCACTCATAATAAGCAGTTACTCTATCAGGCATTGTGCTAAATAAGCTGTTTATAGGCATTATTTTATTTATTCTTCATAACCGCTAGAGCAAGCACCAATTTAATCTCTACTTCTGAGATGAAGAAGCTGAGACTCAGGGAGGTTAAGTAACTTGTCCAGGGTCACGCAGCTCACAAGTGTTAGGGTCAGGATTTGGAGCCAAGATGGCTAATGCCATAGGCTGTCACTTAACTGTTGATCTTTATTCCCTGGGAGTCACTCTCTGGATAATTTCTTGCTTCGGAAGCAGTACTTTAAAACTCTTAGTTAAGATGACTAAATATCATGCAATTGTATTTTAAATATTTTGCCTCTCTTTCTACCACACCACACATCCCCTTCCTATACCAATAACTTGTACAATGACATTTGTTTGCTGGACTGGAGAGAAACACCGAGGCTGAGCTGTGCTGTCAGAGAAGGCTCTGAGTGAGAGAAAGGCAGGGACTTTCCCCCTTTTATAAAAATTAATCCCTGTTTATTGTAACTAGTTTAGAAATAATAAGCAAAAGAAAATGCACATGGTAATTACACCTAATTTTTTTTTTTTTTTTTTTGAGATGGAGTTCATTCTGTTGGCCAGGCTGGAGTGTAGTGGAGCAATCTCAGCTCATAGCAACCTCTGCCTCCCAGGTTCAAGCAATTCTCCTGCCTCAGCCTTCTGAGTAGCTGGGATCACAGGCAGCTGCCACCATGCCTGGCTAATTTTTTTTTTTTTTTTGTATTTCTAGTAGAGATGGGGTTTCACCATCTCCGCCAGGCTGGTCTTGAAATCTTGACCTCAGGATCCTCCTGCCTCAGCCTCCCAAAGTGCTGGGAATATAGGCATGAGCCATTGCACCTGGACAATTGTGCCTAATTTTAAAGGGGGAACAAGAATCCTTCTGAGAGCTATGTGCAGGTCGGTGTAGTGCAACAGATTTACTGAGCAATGCCATGTGTTAGACACCGTGCCAGGTGCTGGGAAGGGAAAGATAAATCAGACCTGATCCCTATTCTAAATCATGGCATATGAGAAAACAAAGGGCCCCACTTTGTATGATAAATAAATTTGAAACTCTGTTCAATACACATAGTCCGTCCAGACCACATCACCTCTGACTCCAAAGAGCTCCCAAGGCTGGAGATAATGCCTCTTCTAGAATAGGTGTCTCTTGGCTGTGGACTGGTACTGATCAGTGGCCTGTTAGGAACCAGACTACACAGCAGGAGGTGAGTGTGAGCATTACCACCCGAGCTCTGCCTCCTGTCAGATCAGCCACGGCATTAGATTCTCATAGAAGCACAAACCCTACTGGGAACTGTGCACGCGAGGGATCTGGGCTGTGTGCTCCTTGTGAGAATCCAACTAATACCTGATGATCTGAGGTGGAACAGTTTCATACGGAAATCATCCCGCTATCCCCCAATCTCCAGCCCCCATCCATGGTTTTGTCTTCCACAAAACCAGTGTCTCATGTGAAAAAGTTTGGGGACCACTGTTCTGGAAGACATTGCAATGCTGAATCTCAGCAGCTGAGTCTTCATTCTGAGCCAATATCCCATTGGTGTTACGGGTGTTAAGATGGCCCAGATGAGAAAATCAAAGCTGTATGCAAAACCAAACCCACACGCACTGCCAGCATCACAGAAAGCTCACACCACATTTACTCATTTAGCTGCCTCCAGTCTTGGAGAGACATGGAGAAGGAAGATACTCAGTTACTGATAGATTTAACACATAACTCTGGCTCCAGAGACTCTGTTACGTGACAGATATGAGGGTTTCAGGCTGGGTCTATGGGAGCCAACAATACTTGGCTCGCCCAGTTACGGAATTCCCAGACGAGCTGGATTGGCTTATCTCCTGTGCCTTTTACAGAGGCCCAAATGCATTATCACAGACCCATAGTGACTCAGGGAGTAGTGTACTTCACAAACTTTGAAGGTGTAAAGGTAATTCCTACTTCAGAGTTCATAGGTACCTCTGGCTGGGCAGGTAAGCATGGGAAATCTATGATAATGCACTCAGCTGCCAGCCATGTGGATACGCACCCAGGAAGACAGTGGGTACAATGGGTATGCATATTGGAAGACTTAGGTGGTGCTAACTTCTCCCAACTACTCACCTACAATTTGGGGTGCGCTGTTTATCTTGAATAATCCATTGGTTCACTCATTTAGCAATTTTATGTACCCAGTATGTGTCAGGCACAGTTCTTGTAAATGGAAATAATAGCAATGAGCAAACATTTAAGCCTGTTACGGAAATGCCAGGGATTTGGCCTCAGTTCTGTTGCTCACTGCACAGAATGCCAGCCGGGGAGAATGGGAGATAAAGTGCCAGCCAGGGAGAATGGGAGATAAAGTCTGAAATCTGTCTCCCTGACCTACTAAACTTGGGTGGCATGGGTTTATATAGCAGTGAAGGTGGGAAAAACGGGAATTGGGGAGGGGTAAGGAAGCAAACCTGATAGATGAGGGGTCTGGTGTCTAGTCTGGATGTGGTGATCTGATGAGTTTTAGTTCCTTGCCTGAGGGTCAGTTTCCTGAGGCAGGAACTCAGGTAAGGCAAATGTAAGTTTCAAGTTTTAAGACCAAGGAGGGTCAATTTCAATGTTTATTCAAAAAACTGTAAATATTAGTTGTATGGGACAATTTGGCCGGTTTCACTATCATGGAGCTCACCTTTGTGTGTTTGTGTATGTCAGACTATAAATAAATTAAAATACAATAAATAAATAAATAAAATTTGCAGTATGTTGGATGATAAGGGTGATGGAGAAAATTAAGGGCACGATAGGAAGAGGACTGCCGGGACCAGAGAAAAAGTTGGATTTTCAGAGTACTCCTGGAAGATTAGGCACGCTGGAGCCCACGTGCCTAACTCCTGAGAAGCTGCTAATCATCAGTTTCAGGTGTTTTCTATCTACTAGGAGACTGCCTTTCCCTGGCATCGGCTGTGACCAATTATTATTTTAGAGCCACTTAACAACTGCTTGACCATCACCTGATGGTCCCAGTGTGTGTGTGTGTGTGTGTGTGTGTGTGTGTGTGTGTGTGTGTGTGTTGGGGGAGCCCTCTCCTGCCCTGCTCATGCCTGACTAGCTACCTACTGTAACAGTGTAAGAGTAAAGTGCAAAGGCTTCGAGACAAGACATATTCGGCATGTTCAAGAAACATCCAGGAGGGCACTGCCTAGGGGCAGAGTGGGGCAGGGGAGACGGGGGCAATGGAGGGAGAGGAGGTCAGTGGTGATCCAAGGTCACGTTGGCCTTGGCTTTTCCTCTGAAGGAGAAAGGGAGCAACCACAGATTTGGTCAGGAGAAAGGCATCATCTGACTTTTGTTTTAAGAGTTATTCTGGCTGCCCTACTGAGAAAAGACTCTGGGGAGATGAGGTAAGAAGTAAGGAGATCAATTAGAGGCCACTGTAACAGCCAGGATGGTAGATGATGGTGGCTGGGGCTCAGGTGGTAGTGGTGGTATCAGCATTGACTCCATATCCATATGGGCCTGCAGCAGTCTCCATTTTTGCCTCCTCAGAAGAAGGAATTTGACTGAAGGGCATAAGGCAGAAAGAGAGGTTAAGGCAAGTTTTAGAGCAGGAGTGAAAGTTTATTAAAAAGTTTAGAGGCCGGGTGAGGTGGCTCACACCTGTAATCCCAGCACTTTGGGAGTCTGAGGCAGGTGGATCATGAGGTCAGGAGTTTGAAACCAGCATGGCTAACACGGTGAAACCCAAGCTCTACTAAAAATAAAAAAAATTGGATGGGCGTGGTGGCAGGCACCTGTAGTCCCAGCTACTCAGCAGGCTGAGGTAGAAGAATTGCTTGAATATGGGAGGCAGAGGCTGCAGTGAGCCGAGATTGTGCTACTGTACTTCAGCCTGGGTGAGAGAGACAGACTCCGTCTCAAAAAAAAAAAAAAAAAAAAAGCTTTAGAACAGAAATGAAAGGAAGTAAAGCACACTTGGAAGAGGGTCAAGAGGGCAACTTGAGTGATCAAGAGCACGGTTTGACCTTCTGACTTGGGATTTTATGCACTGGCATATTTCTGGGGTCTTGTGTTACTTCTCCCCTGATTCTTCCCTTGGGGTGGGCTGTCTGCACGTGCAGTGGCCTACTAGTGCTTGGCAGGGGAGCGTGTGCAGTGTGTTTACCAGAGTTGTACACAGACCACTTGAGTTTGTTCATTCCTTACCAGTCTAGCATTCCTAGTGGAAGGTCATATAGCAGTTAAACTCCACCATTTTGCCTCTTAATGCAAACGCTGGAGCCCACTTGCCCAGCTCCTGAGATCATATTGGGAAGCTGCCAACCACCAGTTTCAGGTGTTTTCTATCTACTAGGAGACTGCCTTTCCCTGGCATCGGCTGTGACCAATTATTATTTTAGAGCCACTTAACAACTGCTTGACCATCACCTGATGGTCCCAGTGTGTGTATGTGTGTTGGGGGAGCCCTCTCCTGCCCTGCTCATGCCTGACTAGCTACCTACTGTAACAGGTGGAAATGGTGATAAATAATTGGATTCTGGATACATGTTGTTAAGTAGTGTCAACAGGATTTCACAAGAGATTGGATGTAGGATATTACAGAAAGAGAGGAGTCAAGCATCTGAGCTGCAGGAAGGATGCCGTTGTCATTAACTAAGATGGGGAAGAATGGGGAGGTACAGGTTTAAAGGGAAATATCAGAAGCTTAGTTTAGGATATTTAAGTTTGAGATGGCTATTAGACATCAAGGTGGAGATAGCTATTTATACAAGCCAGGAGTTCAGGAGACAGGTCTGGGCTAGAGATAAATTATGCTTTGCCAGCGATAGGGGCTATTTACAATCACAAGCTTGGGTGAGATTACCAAGGCAATAAGTGTAAATAGAAGAAGCCAGAGCAGGGTTCTGGACTCTCTTCACTGCAGTCAATGGAGGCATTTGAGAGGGATATATATGCACACACACATATATATCTCCATATATATATATATATATATATATATATATATATCTGTATATGTGTAATTGTTCACAGAAATAAGTCTAGCCTTTATTATCTACTTGAAAGAATAGATATTTCATCACAGAATGTCAGAATTGGCTGGGACATAGAGATCATTTCAAGTAGGATCACCTTGTTTTAGAGCTGAGAAAAGAAGAAAAAAGAATTCTTTCCTGTAGATAAGCTGCTTTGTGGCTTCTAGTTCTAGAAGGGGTGTGTGTGTGTGTGTGTGTGTGTGTGTGTGTGTGTGTGTATTGTGGTAGGGATGGAGTTACTACTCGCACATTGGGTGCCATTTCTCATTTACTAAGCCAACAAGTGACCCTACCTTTTCTCAGATGTGGACCTCTCTCGAGCCATAGGATCTGAAGATGGAGGTTAGAATGGGGCTGAGATGTAATCACACCATACAATTTGTTTTCATTCCTTCTCTTTCCTTTGAGGTTCTAGTGCTTTTAGTTTTAATTCAAGTTTCCCTTCAGAGATTAGATCTTCTATCTTAAGTACGCTAGTGTGAAATTATCATATTTCTATGTTGGCTCTCCTAGGGGTGTTTGCACTTGAGGCCTTATATCTTCCATAGTAGGATGAAAGGCTTTGTGATGGTGGGGCTGCAGTTGGGACTGGGGGCTGGTAGGGCTGTATAAAGCAGTCAGCTCATGATCCTTCCCCCATGCTTATCTGAGATATAGAAGGCACAGAAGCATGAGAATTGGAGGTCTTCTTAAGCACAGCCTGAACCAGACTACAGAGACTCTGGGGACCCAGGACTGGAAGCTGGTAGCTTGAATCAAGAAGAAAGACAATGATAAGATTTGTGGTCAAGACTACATATTTTTGACATACATTAAATCGTTTAAACTTTATAACAGCCATGAAAGAAGGCACATTATCTTTATTTGACAGATAGGGAAATTGAGGTTCAGAGGAAACTGGATGACAAGAGGGGAAGCAGCAGGCTTTGAACGTTGGTTTCTAAGACTCCCAATCCACACTGAGGAACAGTTTTAAAGGGATTAAAGGTACTAGATAG
This sequence comes from Callithrix jacchus, assembly GCF_049354715.1. Lineage (NCBI taxonomy): Eukaryota > Metazoa > Chordata > Mammalia > Primates > Cebidae > Callithrix > Callithrix jacchus. Next base: position 77,560,252 of record NC_133515.1, on the reverse strand, counting down.
CATGGAGATTAGGAACATGGGCTTTAGAAACAAAACAGTTGATTTTAAATCTTGGCTCTACCATTTACTAGCTATGAAACCTTGATCAAATCGTATAACCTTAAACCTGGGTTTCCTGGGAAGCATTGGCGGAAAGATTAAATGAAGTAATGTATTTTAAAGACACAGCACAGTGCCTGCTGAATGATTGTGATGAATTAGTGGTGAAAATTACTCAGGTTCTAGCTGTTGAGATCTGTCACCTGTTGGAACTGGTTGTCTCACGCTGTACCAGTTATTGAATTTCTTTTTTTAAAAATTTTACTTTAGGTGGATACTATATCTGGCATTTCTCCCTATGTTATCCCTCCCCAACTTCCCACCCCTACTATCTCTCCCCTAGTACCCCCCAACTGCCCCCAGTGTGTGATGCTCTTCTCCCTGAGTCCATGTGTTCAACCCACCTATGAGTGAGAACATGCAGTGTTTGGCTTTCTGTTCTTGTGTCAGTTTGCTGAGAATGATGGTTTCCAGATTCATCCAAGTCCCTACAAAGGACGTGAACTCATCATTTTTTATGGCTGCATAGTAATCCATGGTGTATATGAACCACATTTTCTTTGTCCAGTCTATCATTGATGGGAATTTGGTTGGTTCCAGCTCTTTGTGTTGGTTCCAGCTCTTTGCTATTGTACACAGGGCTGCAATGAACATCGTGTGCATCTGTCTTTATAGCAGAATGATTCATAGTTCTTTGGGTATATACCCAGTAATGGGATTGCTGGGTCAAATGGAATTTCTATATCTAGATCCTTGAGAAATCACCACACTGTCTTCCACAATGGTTGAACTAATCTACACTCCCACCAACTGTGTATGAGTGTTCCTATTTCTCCACATCCTCTCCAGCATCTGTTGTCTCCAGATTTTTTAATGATTGCCATTCTAACTGGCATGAGATGGTATCTCAATGTGGTTTTGATTTGCATTTCTCTAATGACCAGTGATTATGAGCATTTTTTCATGTTTTTTGGCCTCATATATGTCTTTTTGTGAAAAATGTCTGTTCATATCCTTCACCCACTTTTGAATGGGGTTGTTTATTTTTTTCTTGTAAATCTGTTTTAGTTCTTTGTAGATTCTGGATATTAGCCCTTTGTCAGATGCGTAGATTGCAAAATTTTTTCCCATACTGTTGGTTGCCGATTCACTCTAATGATGGTTTCTTTTGCTGTGCAGAAGCTCTGAATTTTAATTAGATCCCATTTTTTCTATCTTGGCTTTTATTGCCATTGCTTTTGGTGTTTTAGTCATAAAGACCTTGCCTATGCCTATGTCCTGGATGGTCTTGCCTATGTTTTCTTCTAGTGGTGTTAGGTTTTATGTTTAAATCTTTAATCCATCTGGAGTTAATTTTAGTGTAAGGTGACAGGTAGGAGTCCAGTTTCTGCTTTCTGCACATTGCTATCCAGTTTTCCCAACACTGTTTTTTTTATTGCATTTTAGGTTTTGGGGTACATGTGAAGAACATGCAAGATTGTTGCATAGGTACACATGTGGCAGTGTGATTTGTTGCCTTCCTCCCCTTCACCTATATCTGGCATTTCTCCCCATGCTATCTCTCCCCAGCTCCTCACCCCCTACTGTCCCTCCCCTATTCCCCCCAACGGACCCCAGTGTGTAGTGCTCCCCTCCCTGTGTCCATGTGTTTTCTCATTGCTCAACACCCACCTATGAGTGAGAACATGAGGTATTTCATTTTCTGTTCTTGTGTCAGTTTGCAGAGAATGATGTTCTTCAGGTTCATCCATGTCCCTACAAAGGACATGAACTCATGGTTTCTTTTTTTTCTTTTGAGACGGAGTTTCGCTCGTTACCCAGGCTAGAGTGCAATGGCGCAATCTCGGCTCACTGCAACCTCCGCCTCCTGGGTTCAGGCAATTCTTCTGCCTCAGCCTCCTGAGTAGCTGGGATTACAGGCACGCGCCACCATGCCCAGCTAATTTTATGTATTTTTAGTAGAGACGGGGTTTCACTATGTTGACCAGGATGGTCTCGATCTCTTGACCTCATGATCCACCCACCTTGGCCTCCCAAAGGAATTCATCATTTCTTATGGCTGCATAGTATTCCATGGTGTATATGTGCCACATTTTCCCTATCCAGTCTATCATTGATGGGCATTTGGGTTGGTTCCAGGTCTTTGCTATTGTAAACAGTGCTGCAATAAACATTCCTGTTTATATGTCCTTATAGTAGAACGATTTATGGTCCTTTGGATATATACTCAGTAATGGGATTTCTGGGTCAAATGGAATTTCTATTTCTAGGTCCTTGAGGAATCTCCACACTATCTTCCACAATGGTTGAACTAATTTACACTCCCAGCAGCAGGGTAAAAGTGTTCCTATTTCTCCACATCCTCTCCAGCATCTGTTGTCTCCAGATTTTTTAATGATCACCATTCTAACTGGTGTGAGATGGTATCTCAATGTAGTTTTGATTTGCATTTCTCTGATGACCAGTGATGATGAGCATTTTTTCATATGTTTGTTGGCCTCATGTGTGTCTTCTTTTGTAAAGTGTCTGTTCATATCCTTTACACACTTTTGAATGAGCTTGCTTTTTTTTCCCTGTAAATCTGTTTGAGTTCTTTGTAAATTCTGGATATCAGCCCTTTGTCAGATGGGTAAACTGCAAAAATTTTTTCCCATTCTGTTGGTTGCCCATTAACTCTAATGACTGTTTCTTTTGCTGTGCAGAAGCTGTGGAGTTTGATTAGGTCCCATTTGTCTATTTTGGCTTTTGTTGCCAATGCTTTTGGTGTTTTGTTCATGAAGTCCTTGCCTACTCCTATGTCCTGAATGGTTTTGCCTAGATTTTCTTCTAGGGCTTTTATGGTGCCAGGTCTTATGTTTAAGTCTTTAATCCAACTGGAGTTAATTTTAGTGTAAGGTGTCAGGAAGGGGTCCAGTTTCTGCTTTCTGCACATGGCTAGCCAGTTTTCCCAACACCATTTATTAAACAGGGAATCCTTTCCCCATTGCTTGTTTTTGTCAGGTTTGTCAAAGATCAGATGGTTGTAGATATGTTGTGTTGCCTCCAAGGTGTCTGTTCTGTTCCATTGCTCTATATTGCTGTTTTGGTACCAGTACCATGCTGTTTTGATTACTGTAGCCTTGTAGTATAGTTTGAAGTCCGGTAGTGTGATGCCTCCTGCTGTGTTCTTTTGGCTTAGAATCGACTTGGCTATGCAGGCTCTCTTTTGGCTCCATATGAAGTTTAAGGTGGTTTTTTCCAGTTCTGTGAAGAAGGTCATTGGTAGCTTGATCGGGATAGCATTGAATCTATAAATTACTTTGGGTAGTATGGCCATTTTCATGATATTGATTCTTCCTAACCATGAACATGGAATGTTTCTCCATCTGTTTGTGTCCTCTCTTACTTCGTTGAGCAGTGGTTTGTAGTTCTCCTTGAAGAGGTCCTTTACATTCCTTGTTACTTGTATTCCTAGGTATTTTATTCTCTTTGCAGCAATTGTGAATGGCAGTTCATTCTTGATTTGGCTCTCTTTAAGTCTGTTATTGGTGTATAGGAATGCTTGTGATTTTTGCACATTGATTTTGTTTCCTGAGACTTTGCTAAAGTTGCTTATCAGTTTCAGGAGATTTTGGGCTAAGAAGATGAGATCTTCTACATATACAATCATGTCATCTGCAAATAGAGACAATTTGGCTTCCCCCTTTCCTATTTAAATACCCTTTATTTCTTTTTCTTGCCTGATTGCTCTGGCTAGATCTTCCAGTACTATATTGAATAGGAGTGGTAAGAGAGGGCATCCTTGCCTAGTGCCCAATTTCAAAGGGAATGCTTCCAGTTTTTGCCCATTCAGTATGATATTGGCTGTTGGTTTGTCGTAAATAACTTTTATTATTTTGAGATATGTTCCATCAATACCGAGTTTATTGAGGGTTTTTAGCATAAAGGGCTGTTGAATTTTGTCAAAGGCCTTCTCTGCATCAATTGAGATAATCATGCGGGTTTTGTCTTTGGTTCTGTTTATGTGGTATGTTGAACAAGGCTTGCATCCCCAGTATGAATCCTACTTGATCATGGTGGATAAGCTTTTTGATGTGCTGTTGCAACTGGCTTGCCAGTATTTTATTGAAGATTTTTGCGTCTATGTTCATTATGGATATTGGCCTGCAGTTTTCTTTTCTTGTTGAGTTTCTGCCAGGTTTTGGTATCAGGATGACGTTGGTCTCACAAAATGATTTGGGAAGGATTCCCTCTTTTTGGATTATTTGGAATAGTTTCAGAAGGAATGGTACCAGCTCCTCTTTGTGTGTCTGGTAGAATTCGGCTGTGAACCCATCTGGACCTGGGCTTTTTTTGTGTGGTGGGCTCTTAATGGCTGCCTCAACTTCAGATCTTGTTATTGGTCTATTCAGGGTTTCAACTTCTCCTGGTTTAGGCTTGGGAGGAGGCAAGTGTCCAGGAATTTATCCATTTCTTCCAGGTTTACTAGTTTATGTGCATAGAGTTTTTTGTAATAATCTCTGATGATGGTTTGAATTTCTGTGGAATCTGTGGTGATATCCCCTTTATTGCTTTTTATTGCATCTGTTTGGTTATTCTCTCTTTTCTTTTTTATTAATCTGGCTAGTGGTTTATTTTGCTGATCTTTTCAAAAAACCAGTTCCTGGATTTATTGATTTTTTTGAAGGGTTTTTTTGTGTCTCTATCTCCTTCAGTTCTGCTCTGATCTTAATTATTTCTTGTCTTCTGCTAGGTTTTGAGTTTTTTTTTATCTTGCTCCTCTAGCTCTTTCAATTTTGACAATAGGGTGTCAATTTTGGATCTCTCCTTGCTTCTCATGTGGGCATTTATTGCTCTATATTTTCCTCTAGAGACTGCTTTAAATGTGTCCCAGAGATTCTGGTATGTTGTGTCTTCGTTCTCGTTGGTTTCGAAGAACATCTTTATTTCTGCCTTCATTTCATTGTTTATCCAGTCAACATTCAAGAGCCAGTTGTTCAGTTTCCATGAAGCTGTGTGGTTCTGAGTTAGTTTCTGAATCCTGAGTTCTAACTTGATTGCACTGTGGTCTGAGAGACTGTTTGTTATGACATCTGTTCTTTTGCATTTGCTGAGGAGTGATTTACTTCCAATTATGTGGTCAATTTTAGAGTAGGTGTGATATGGTGCTGAGAAGAATGTATATTCTGTGGATTTGGAGTGGAGAGTTCTGTAAATGTCTATTAGGTTTGCTTGTTCCAGGTCTGAGTTCAAGCCCTGGATATCCTTGTTAATTTTCTGTCTGGTTGATCTGTCTAATATTGACAATGGGGTGTTAAAGTCTCCCACTATTATTTTGTGGGAGTCTAAGTCTCTTTGTAAGTAATTAAGAACTTGCCTTATGTATCTGGGTGCTCCTGTATTGGGTACATATATATTTAAGATCATTAGCTCTTCTTGTTGCAGTGATCCTTTTTCCATTATGTAATGTCCTTTGTCTCTTTTGATGTTTGTTGGTTTAAACTCCTGCTTTTTTTTGCTCTCCATTTGCTTGGTAAATCTTCCTCCATCCCTTTATTTTGAGCCTTTGTGTATCCTTGCATGTGAGATGGGTTTCCTGAATACAGCACACCAATGGGTTTGGCTTTTTATCCAATTTGCCAGTCTGTGTCTTTTGATTGGGGCATTTCGTCCACTTACATTTAGGGTTAATATTGTTATGTGTGAATTTGATACTGCCATTTTGATGCTAGCTGGCTGTTTTGCCTGTTAGTTGATGCAGATTGTTCATTTTGTTGATAATCTTTACCATTTGGTATGTTTTTGGAGTGGCTGGTACTGGTTGTTCCTTTCCATGTGTAGTGCCTCTTTCAGGAGCTCTTGTAAAGCAGGCCTGGTGGTAACAAAATCTCTGAGTACTTGCTTGTTCGCAAAGGATTTTATTTTTCCTTCACTTCTGAAGCTCAGTTTGACTGGATATGAAATTCTGGGTTGAAAGTTCTTTTTTTTAAGGATGTTGAATATTGGCCCCCACTCTCTCCTGGCTTGTAGGGTTTCTTCTGAGAGATCTGTTGTGAGTCTGATGGACTTCCCTTTCTGGGTAACTCAACCTTTCTCTCTGGCTGCCCTTAGCATTTTCTCCTTCATTTCAATCCTGGTGAATCTGATGATTATGTGCTGTGGGGTTATTCTTCTTGAGGAATATTTTTGCAGAGTTCTCTGTATTTCCTGGACCTTGTTAGGTTGGGGAAGTTTTCCTGGATAATATCCTGAAGAGTATTTTCCAGCTTGGATTCATTTTCTTCATCACATTCAGGTACACCTATCAAACATAGATTAGTTCTTTTCACATAGTCCCATATTTCTTGGAGACTTTGTTCATTCCTTTTTATGCTTTTTTTTCTCTAATCCTGCCTTCTCGTTTTATTTCATTGAGTTGATCCTCGACCTCTGATAACCTTTCTTCTGCTTGGTCAATTCGACTGTTGAAACTTGTGCATGCTTCATGAAGTTCTCGTGTTTTTCAGCTCCATCAATTCACTTATATTCCTCTCTAAGTTGTGCATTCTCATTAGCATTTCATCAAATCTTTTTTCAATGTTCTTAGTTTCTTTGCATTAGGTTAGAACATGTTCTTTTAACTCACAAAAGTTTCTGATTACCCACCTTCGGAAGTCTGATTCTGTCATTTCATCACACTCATTCTCCATCCAGCCTTGTTCCGTTGCTGGTGAGGATTTGTGATCTCTTGTAGGAGGAGAGGGGCTCTGGTTTCAGGTGTTTTCCTCCTTTTTGTGCTTGTTTCTTCCCATCTTTGTGTATTTATCCACCTGTCATCTTTGTAGTTGCTGATTTTCAGATTGGGTCTCTGAGTGGACGTACAGTTGATAATGAAGTTATTTCTGTTTCCTATTATTCCTTCTAACAGTCTGGCCCCTCTGCTGTAGGACTGCTGAGGTCCACTCCAGGCTCTGTTTGCCTTGGGATCACCTGCAGCAGCTGCAGAACAGTAAGGGTTGCTACCAGTTTCTTCTTCTGTTGTCTTTGTCCCAGAATGATGCCCGCCAAATGTCAGTCTGATCAGTCCTTTGTAAGGTGACTCTTTGGATATACAGGGGTCAGGGAGCTGCTTGAGGAGACAGTCTGTCCTTTATAGGAGCTCAAGTACTGAGCTGTGAGCTCTGTTGTTCAGAGCTGCTGGGCAGGTACATTTAAGTCTGCTGCAGCAGAACTCATAAACCCCCTTTTTTCCCCCAGGTGCTCTGTCCTGGGGAGTTAGGGCTTTATTTATGAGTTTCCATTGTGTGGCTGCCTTTTTTTTTCAGGGTTGTCCTGCCCAGCGAGGAGGCAGCCTAGTCACTGTCTGCTTGCAGAGGCTTTGCTGAGCTGCTGTGGGCTCTGCCCTGCTGCCATGTGAACTTCCCTGCAGTCCTGTTTATATGGGTGTGGTTAGAAGTGCCTCGGCCATGGTGGCCCACCTCTGTAATGGCAGACTGTCTGTAGTGGTGGGTTGCCTCAGCAATGGCAGACTACCTCCGTAGGGATGGAGTGCCTTGGTAATGGCAGACTCCCCTCCCCCACAAAGCTGGACCGTCCCAGTTTCAGCTGTGCTTGCCGTGCAACTCTCAACCCAGGGCCTTTACAATTGCCGAGTGGGAACCGCTGAGTGTCATCATCTGGTTCTCTGCCTCAGAGCCTTTTTTTAAGTTGAACGGTTGACTCTCTCCCAGGTGTTCCAGTCACATGATGAAAAGGTGCTGGGATCTGTGTGATTTCCCATGCGGCGACACACTGCGCTGGCTGAAACAACAGCACTGCCCTGGAATCTCCTGGCCTGGCTCCCTGTTTCTGTCCCCTGTTTAATCAGATGAATGGGTGACTCTGCCTTCCTGGAGCTCTAATTGCCAGCTTAAAAGGGCAACCAGACCAGTGTATTTTGTACAGAGAACTGCCGTGCCAGGGCACCAGCAAAATAGCCGTGCCAGCCAAAATAGCTGTGCTGGCGACCCATGGGGCTCCTCTGTCTGGGAATCTCCTGGTCTGTGGGCAATAAAGATCCATCTGGAAATGCAGTGTCCACTCACCCTCTGCACTTTCACAGGGAGCTGCAATCCTGAGCTGCTCCTAAACCGCCATCTTGGATCTTCCCCAAACACCATTTATTAAACATGGAATTCTTTCTCCATTGCCTATTTTTGTCAGGGTTGTCAAAGATCAGATGGTTGTAGATGTGTGGTGCTGCTTCTGGGGCCTCTATTCTGTTCCATTGATGTATGTCTCTGTTTTGGTACCAGTACTATGCTGTTTTGATTACTGTAGCCTTGTAGTATAATTTGAAGTCTGGCAGTGTGATGCCTCCAGCTTTGTTCTTTTGCTCAGGATTGTCTTGGCTATGTGGGGGTCTTTTGTGATTCCATATGAAGTTTAAAGCCTTTTTTTCCAGTCTGTGAAGAAGGTCTTTGGTAGCTTGATGGGAATAGCATTGAATCTATAGATTACTTTGGGCACTATGGCCATTTTCATGATATTGATTCTTCCTAACCATGAGCATGGAATGTTTTCCCATCTGTTTGTGTCCTCTCTTATTTCATTGAGCAGTGGTTTGTAGTTTTCATTGAAGAGGTCCTTTATATCCTTTGTTAGTTGTATTCCTAGGTATTTTATTCTCTTTGTAGTAATTGGGAACGGGAGTTCCCTCTTGATTTGGCTCTCTGTTTGTTTGTTATTGGTTATAGAAATGCTTGTGGTTTCTGCACATTGATTTTGTATCCTGAGACTTTGCTGAAGCTGCTTATCAGTTTGAGAAGATTTTGGGCTGAGGCGATGGGGTGTTCTAGATATACAATCATGTTGTCTGCAAATAGAGCCAATTTGACTTCCTCCTTTCCTCATTGAATGCCCTTTATTTCTTTTTCTTACCTAATTGCTCTGGCTAGAACTTCCAATACTATATTGAGTAGGAATGGTGAGAGAGGGCATCCTTGTCTAGTACCTGATTTCAAAGGGAATTCTTCCAGCTTTTACCTGTTCAGTATGATATTGGCTGTAGGTTTGCCATAAATGGCATTTATCATTTTATGATACATTCTGTCAATACCTAGTTTATTGAGAGTTTTTAGCATGCAGGGCCATTGAATTTTGTCAAAGCCTTCTCTGCATCTGTTGAGATAATCATGTGGTTTTTGTCTTTGGTTCTGTTTATATGATGGATTACATTTATGGATTTGTGTATGTTGAACCAGCCTTATATCCCCAGGATGAAGCCTACTTGATCACGATGGATAAGCTTTTTGATGTGCTGTTGCAATCAGTTTGCCAGTATTTTATTGAAGATTTTTGCGTTGATGTTCATCATGGATATTGGCCTGAAGTTTTCTTTTTCAGCCTCTGCCTGGTTTTGGTATCAGGATGATGTTGGTCTCATAAAATGAGTTAGGGAGGGTTCCCTCCTTCTGTATTGTTTGATACAGTTTCAGAAGGAATGGAACCAGCTCCTCTTTGTACATCTGGTAGAATTTGTCTGTGAACCCGTCTGGACCTGGATTGTTTTTGGTTGGTAGGATATTGATTGCTGCCTAAACTTCAGCCCTTGTTATTGGTCTATTCAGGGTTTCAACTTCCTCCTGGTTTAGTCTTGGTAGAGTAAAAGTGTCCAGGAATTTATCCATTTCTTCCTGGTTTACTGGTTTATGTGCTTAGAGCTGTTTGTAGTAATCTCTGGTGGTAGTTTTTATTTCTGTGGGATCAGTGTTGATGTCCCCTTTATCTTTTTTTATTGCATCTATTTAATTATTCTCTCTTTTCTTTTTTATAAGTCTGGCTAGTTGTCTATTTTGTTGATCTTTTTAAAAAACCAGCTCCTGGATTTATTGATTTTTTGAAGGTTTTTTTCTGTCTCTATCTCCTTCAGTTCTGCTCTGATCTTAGTTATTTCTTGTCTTCTGCTAGGTTTTGAGTTTTTTTGAACTTCCTCTTCTAGCTTTTGATAGGGTGTCAATTTTAGATATTTCCTTGTTTCTCATGTGGGCATTTATTGCTATAAATTTCCCTTTTGACACTGCTTTAAACATGTCCCGTAGATTCTGGCAAGTTGTGTCTTTATTCTTATTAGTTTCAAAGAACATCTTTATTTCTGCTTTCATTTCATTGTTTATCCAGTTGACATTCAGAAGCAAGTTGTTCAGTTTCCAAGTGGTGCAGGTTTGAGTGTGTTTTTTAATCCTGAGTTCTAGTCTGATTGCACTGTGGTCTGATAGACTGTTATGATTTACATTCTTTTGCATTTGCTAAGGAGTGATTTACCTCCAATGATGTGGTCAATTTAAGAGTAAGTGCAATGTGGTGTTGAGAAATGTATATTCTGTGGATTTGGGGTGGAGCGTTCTGTATATGTCTATTATGTCTGCTTGGTCCAGCTCTGCATTCAAGTCCTGGATGTCCTTGTTAATTTTCTGTCTCATTGATCTGTCTAATATTGACAGTGGAGTGTTGAAGTCTCCCACTATTATTGTGTGGGAGTCCAAATCTCGTTTTAGGTCATTAAGAACTTGCTTTATGTATCTGGGTGCTCCTGTGTTGGGTGCTTATATATTTAGGATATTTAGCTCTTCTTGTTGGATTGATCCTTTTACCACTGTGTAGTGTCCCTCTTTGTCTCTTTTGATCTTTGTTGGTTTGAAGTCCATTTTATCAGAGATTAGGATTGCAAACCCTGCATTTTTTTGTTCTCCATTTGCTTGGTAAATCTTCTTCCATCCCTTTATTTTAAGTCTATGTGTGTCTTTGTATGTGAGATGGGTTTCCTGGATACAGCACACTGATGGGTCTTGACTTTTTATCCAGTTTGCCAGTCTGTGTCTTTTGATTGGGGTGTTTAGGCTGTTTACATTCAATGTTAATATTGTTATGTGTGAATTTGATCCTGCCATTTTGTTACTGGCTGATTTTCTTTCCCATTAGTTGACTCATTTTCTTCATTGCATTTTTGGTCTTTGCCAACTGGTTTGCTTTTGCAGTGACTGGTACTTGTTCCTTTCTGTGTTTAGTGTTTATTTTAGGAACTCTTGTAGGGCAGGTCTGGTGGTGACAAAATCTCTCAGTAATTGCTTGTCTGTAAAGGATTTTATTTCTCCTTCACTTACGAAGCTTAGTTTGACTGGATATGAGATTCTGGGTTGAAAGTTCTTTGCTTTATGGATGTTAAATATTGGCTCCCACTCTCTTCTGGCTTGTAGGGTTTCTGCTGAGAGATCCGCTGTGAGTCTGATTGGCTTCCCTCTGTGGGTGATCTGACCTTTCTCTCTGGCTGCCCTTAGCATTCTTTCCTTCATTTCAACACTGATGAATCTGATGATTATGTGCCTTGGGGTTGCTCTTCTTGAGGAATATCTTTGTAGAGTTCTCTGTATTTCTTGAATTTGAATGTTGGACTGGCTTGCTAGGCTTGGGAAGTTCTCCTGGATAATATCCTGGAATGTGTTTTCCAGCTTGGATTCATGCTCCCCATTATATTCAGGTACACCGATCAAGCGTAGATTAGGTCTTTTCAAATAATCCCATATTTCTTGGGGGCTTTGTTCATTTCTTTTCACTCTTTTTTTCTCTTGTCTTGCCTTCTTTTTTTATTTCATTGAGTTGATCTTCAATCTCTGTTATCCCTTCTTCTGCTTGATTGATTTGGCTATTAAAACTTGTGTTTGCTTCACGTAGTTGTCATGCTGTGTTTTTCAACTCCATCAAGTCATTTATGTTCTTCTCTAAGCTGGTTATTCTAGTTAGCATTTCGTATAACCTTCTTCCAAGGTTTTTGGTTCTTTGCATTGAGTTAGAACGTGTTCCTTTAGCTCAGAAAAGTTTATTATCCACCTTCTGAAGCTTGTTTCTGTCAATTTGTTGTGCTTTTCCTTAGTCATGTTGTGTTCCCATGTTGTTGAGTTGTGATCCCTTGAAGGAGAAGAGGTGTTCTGATCTTTGATGATTGCATCTTTTTTGTGCTGTTTCTTCCCCATCTTCATGGATTTACCTGGCTGTGGTCGCAGGGAACTGCTTGATGAAGTGGCTTGTCTGCCTGTCGAGGTGCTACTGGGTTTCTAGGGACTCTTTCAGGTTGCTAGGTAAGATTCCTATGTCTTTTTTGTTTACGCTAGGGGTTTAGGCCCGCCTCTTCCGCTGACCTAGTGGTACTGCTGGGTGGTCAAGAATGCAGTCCCATTGCTACATAGGCTTCCTGTGTATTTTGTTAAAACATGTAACCCAGTCCCACCCCTCTAATGGTGGGTTGTGCCCTTCCTCCACTGGGCTGGATCATTCAGGGTTCAGCTCAGACTGTGGCATTGGCTGTGCTACCCACTAGAATCAGAGCTTCAGCCCTCTGGGGTTTGTGAGGGAGGGTAGGGACCCGCCCAGCTGCACCTAGCTGTCTCCCCCTTTCAGCTTCCTCTTTCTCTGGTCATGGGGTAGGGCCTGCCCAGCTGCTCTGTCTGTCCTCCCACTTTCAGCACCCTCTCTCTCCAGGCAGGGGGAGGGGGCAATAGCTCAGTCTACAGGCTCTCCCGGCTGGTTTTTGGGCTTATACGTCTGTTTAGGTTCGTGCACTAATCTGGGATACCGTCCTGGATTATTATTCAACTCTGTACTTGTAATTCCCAGTGCTTGACTGGAAAAGATCCCCTGTTCTGTGTATTGCTGAGGCTTTGGGGGAAGTGCTGTATCTGGACCAGAGTGCCAGAGTGGGAGGAGCCTCTGACTTGCTGGTCAGATGCACTTTCTGGGTGAAGCAGCACCCCTCCCCACCTCAGTCTGCCCTGCCTGGGCTTTGCTCACTGTCAGACCAGACCTGTTGAAATGCACCTGGTAACTCAGTTGGAGCTAGGAGATCTCTGGATTTCTGTGTCTCTCTTGCTGGGTGTTGTGTGCTGGAGTTGTGTGTATTCAGCCATCTTGGAGAGTCTCTAGTTGTTGAATTTCTGACTATCTCTTCTGATCTGGGCCACTGGGGAAGACTCCCAAAGCCCAACCAACTGCTGAGGGCAGGGGATTCAGAGTTAGAGTGGGAACAGCAGCAAGAGGATGCAATACCAAGGCAAAGATCAGGACACTATCCAATCCATATGTCACAATAGGTATGTAAACCGAAAAAAAATTCTAAGACCCCCACCCATCTGAATGGATCCATCCTTTTGGCAAAGGACATTCCAAAATTAACCTGAAAAACTGGTCCAGGCCATGATGAGAAGGTGAGCTCAGACATGCCTCATTATACCCTCTTCCCTTTAGGACTTACTATTACTGAGAGAACATACACTTTAAGTCTGATAAGAAACATTTATAATCAATTCTTTCTAAAGCCTGCTACCTGGAGGCTTCACCAGCATGTGAAAACCTTGCTTTCTACTACTTGTTACTTTATCCCAGACATTTTTTCTAAGTTTTTAGACAGTAACTTAACTCTTTCAACCAATTGTCAATCAGAAAATCTTTGAATCTTCCTGTGACCTGGAAGCCCCCGCTCTCAGTTGTCCCACCTTTCCAGACTAAACCAATATACATTCTACACATGTGGGTTGATGTCCTATGTCCCCCTAAAATGTATAAAACCAAGTTGTGGGGTCCAGGCATGATGGCTCACACCTGTAATCCCAGCACTTTGGGAGGCTGAGGTGGATGGATCACGAGGTCAAGAGATCGAGACCATCCTGGTCAACATGGTGAAACCCCGTCTCTACTAAAAATACAAAAAATTAGCTGGGCATGGTGGTGCATGCCTGTAATCCCAGCTACTCAGGAGGCTGAGGCAGGAGAATTGCCTGAGCCCAGGAGGCAGAGGTTGCGGTGAGCTGAGATCACACCATTGCACTCCAGCCTGGGTAACAAGAGCGAAACTCCATCTCAAAAAAACAAAACAAAAAAACAAACAAACCAAAAAACAAGTTGTGGCCCAACCACTTTGGGCATGTTTCCTCAGGATCTCCTCATATTGGTCACTCATATTGGCTCAGAATAAATCTCTTCAAATATTTTATAGAGTTTGACTCTTTTTGTCAACGGGCACTTGAACTGTACCAACCCGGAACATTCTTCAAGTCGGACTCCTTGAATTTGGCCAGGGCTATGTCTGTTTTTCAGGTATGAAATGGACTGAATCCAGAGGTGCACCAGAGATAAAGAAGGTGCATCTGGATGAGTTAGAAGGCTGCAGTCATGGGAGTACAGGCAACCTCTAACTCTTGTTCCTGACTCTTGGTCAGCACTGAGGGGGAAGCATTCATCCAGGAGTCCAAATTACACATCCAGAGGTTGTTTGATAATGAAGGAGCCCCAGGGAATTTTACTTTCAAATATGGAACGTTGGTGTGTTTATTTATGTATGTATGTATGTATTTATTTATGAGACAGGGTCTCAATGTCATGCAGACTGGAGTACAATGGCATAATCTTGGCTCACCACAACCTCTGCCTCCCAGCTCAAGCAATTCTCCTGCCTCATCCTCCTGAGTACCTGGGATTACAGGCACCCACCACTACCACCCAGCTAAGCTTTGTAACTTTTAGTGAAGATGGAGTTTCACCATGATAGCCAGGCTGGTCTTGAATTCCTGACCTCAAATGATCCACTTGCCTCCCATGTTGATTATTTTAAATTGAAGTTCATTGAAGGTCAGCAGATGCTGGAAGAGACTTTACTCTGATATCTCTTATCTACCTTAAGACTGGATCCACCAGAGAGTACGCCATTGCCTTCCATCCTCTCCCTTAAATCTCATTTTCTATACCAGAACAGAAGACAGAGGAATGTAATCACACCTGGAAGGACTTTTTCACAGAAGAATGTCTCCCTCTCTGGTGCATTCAAATTCCAAAGGAAATAATTTACAAACCATTATCTGGCCTTTGGTTCCATTTACAGCATCCCTACTACCTTCTCCCCAATAAAGAAGGTATTTAGTATCAACCATCTGATCCTTCTTTTAGTTTTTTTTAATGGCTTTTGTGCTTATTAATGTTAACAAATCTGTTATAATTTTCTTATGTTAATCTGTCTTTTGTTATAGGGGTGTCAGCTGTGACCCTTATGATGGGAAGAAAAAGATCACTCCCTTTTAGTCCCTGTAATAGCATGGAATTAGAGCAAAGAACATTGAAGTTATTAAGCAGCATGTCCTTTGTGCTATATCCCTGTCAATCTATATAATAAACAGAGGCGCTCTACAAGAAAATGAACCTATCTGTCAGGGTTATCTCAATATTGGTGAATCCACTTCAATCGTTTTTTATTTCCATGGGTTACTGGGGGACATTTGGTGTTTGGTTATATGAGTATATTCTTTAGTGGTGATCTGTGAGATTTTGGTGCATCCATTACTCGAGCAGTATACACTGAACCCTATTTGTAGTCTTTTATTCCTCACCCCCTTCTCACCCTTTACCTCTGAGTCCCCAAAGCCCATTGTGTCATTCTTATGCCTTTGCATCCTCATAGCTTAGCTCCCACTTGTGAGTGAGATCATATATTTGATTTTCCATTCCTGAATTCACTTAATAGTCTCCAATCTCATCCAGGTTGTGAATACCATTAATTCATTTCTTTTTATGGCTGAGTAGTATTCCATGATGTATATACACCACAGTTTCTTTATCCACTCATTGATCGATGGGCATTTGGGTTGGTTCCATGTCTTTGAAATTGGGAATTGTGCTGCTATAAACATCTATATGCAAGTGTCTTTTTTTTGTGTGTATAATAACTTCTTTTCCTCTGGGTAGATAATCCAGTAGTGGGATTGCTGGATCAAATGGTAGTTCTACTTCTAGTTCTTTAAGGAATCTCCACACTGTTTTTCATAGTGGTTGTACTAGTTTACATTCCCACCAGCAGTGAGGAAGTGTTCCCTGTTCACTGCATCCCCTCCAACATTTACTATTTTTTGATTATGGCCATTCTTGCAGGAGTAAGGTGGTATCCCATTGTGGTTTTGATTTGCATTTTCCTGATCATTAGTGAGGTTGAACATTTTTTCATGTTTTTTGGCCATTTGTATATCTTTTTTTGAGAATTGTTTATTTATGTCCTTAGCCCACTTTTCCCCCCAAACAGCAAATACTTTTATTTTGGGCTATATACATATATATATATTTTAAATTATACTTCAAGTTGTGGGGTACATGTGCAGAATGTGCAGGTTTGTTACATAGATATACATGTGCCATGGTGGTTTGCTGGATACCATCATTTACATTAGGTATTTTTCCTAATGCTATTCCTCCTACCCCACCTCCCAACAGGCCCCGGTGTGTGATGTTCCTCCCCCTGTGTCCATGTGTTCTCATTGTTCAACTCTCACTAATGAGTGAGAACATGCATTATTTGTTTCTCTGTTCTTGTGTTAGTTTGCTGAGAATGATGGTTTCCAGCTTCATCCATGTCCCTGCAAAGGACATGAATGCATCCTTTTTTATGGTTGCATGGTATTGCATGATGTATATGTGCCACATTTTCTTTATCCAGTCTGTCATTGATGGGCATTGGGTTGGTTCCAAGTTTTTGTTATTGTGAACAGTGCTGCAACAAACATATGTGTGTATGTGTCTTTATGGTAGAATGATTTATAATCCTTTGGGTATATACCCAGTAATGGGATTGCTGGGCCAAATGGTATTTCTAGTTCTAGGTACTTGAGGAATCACCACATTGTCTTCCACAATGGTTGAACTAATTTACATTTCCACCAGCAGTGTAAAAACGTTCCTATTTCTCCACATTCTCTCCAGCATCTGTTGTTTCCTGACTTTTTAATGATTGCCATTCTAACTGCTTAACCCACTTTTTGATGGGATTGTTTGTTTTTTTTTCTTGCTGATTTGAGTTTGTTGTAGATTCTGGATATTAGTCCTTTGTCAGATGTGTAGATTGTGAAGATTTTTTCCCAGTTGGGTTGTCTGTTTCCTCTGCTGGCTCTTCCTTTTGCATGCGAAAGCTCTTTAGAATTAAGTCCTAGCTATTTATTTTTGTTTTTATTGCATTTGCTTTTGAGTTCTTGGTCATGAAATCCTTGTTTAATCCAATGTCTAGAAGAATTTTTCCAATGCTATTTCTTCCAGAATTTTTACAGTTTAAGGTCTTTGATTTAAGTCCCTGATCTATCTTTTTTTTTTTGTTTGAGGTGGAGTTTCTCCCTTGCTGCCCAGGCTGGAGTGTAATGGCACCCTCTCAGCTCACTGCAGCCTTCACTTATCAGGTTCAAGTGATTCTCCTGCCTCAGCCTCTCTACTCGCTGGGATTACAGGCACCCACCGCCATGCCTGGCTAACTTTTTTTGTTTTTAGTAGAGACAGGGTTTCGCCATGTTGACCAGGCTGGTCTCAAACTCCTAACCTCAAGTGATCCATCTGCCTCAGTCTCCCAAAGTGCTAGGATTACAGGCATGAGCCTCCGTGCCTGTCCTCCTTAATCCATCTTGAGTTTATTTTTGTATAAAGTAAGAGATGAGGATCCAGTTTCATTCTCCTACATGTGGCTAGCCAGTTATCCCAGCACCATTTGTTGAAAAGGGTGTCCTTTCCCAACTTCATGTTCTTGTTTGCTTTGTCAAAGATCAGTTGGCTGTAAGTATTTGGGTTTATTTCTGGGTTCTCTATTCTGTTCTATTGGTCTATTCACCTATTTTTATGCAAGTACCATGCTGTTTTGGTGACTATGGCCTTATGTATAGGTTGAAATCAGGTAATGTGATACCTCCAGATTTGTTCTTTTTGTCTTGCTTTGGCTATGCAGGCTCTTTTTTAGTTCCACATGAACTTTAGGATTTTTTTTTCTAATTCTGTGAAGAATGATGGTGGTACTTTGATGGGAATTGCATTGAATTTCTAGATTGCTCTGGCAATACTGTCATTTTGACAATATTGATTCTACCCATCCCTGAGCACGGGATGTATTTCCATTTGTTTGTGTCAGCTATGATTTCTTTCAGCAGTGTCTGGTAGTTTTTCTTGTAGAGGTCTTTTACCTCCTTGATTATGTATATTCCTAAGTATTTATTTATTTATTTTTTGCAGCTATTGGAAAAGGGGTTGTGTTCTTGATTTGATTCTCAGCTTGGTTGCTATTGGTATAGAAGAGCTACTGATTTGTATACATTAATTTGGTATCTGGAAATTTTGCTGAATTCTTTTATCAGTTCTAGGAGCTTTCTGGAGGAGTCTTTAAGATTTTCTCGGTAAACAATGATATCATCAGCAAACAGTGATGATTTGACTTCCTCTTTACTGATTTGACTGCCCTTTATTACCTTCTCTTGTCTGATTGCTCTGGGTAGGACTTCCAGTACTGTGTTGAAGAGAAGTGCTGAGAGTGGGCATCCTTGTCTTATTCCAGTTCTCAGAGGAAATGCTTTCAACAGTTCCCCATTATGTTGGCTATGGGTTTGTCATAGGCAGCTTTTATTACACTGAAGTATTACTTTGTATGCCAATTTTGCTGAAAGTTTTAATCAGAAAAGGATGAATTCTATTGAGATAATAATGTGATTTTTGTTTTTAATTCTGTTTATGTGGCATATTACATTTATTGACTTGTGTATGTTAAAATATCCCTGCATCCCTTGTATGAAACTCACTTTATGATGGTGTATTATCTTTTTGATATGCTGTTGGATTCAGTTAGCTAATATTTTAAGGATTTTAGCATCTATGTTCATCAGGGATATTGGTCTATAGTTGTCTCTTTTGGTTATATCCTTTCCTGGTTTTGGTATTAGGGCGACACTGGCTTCATAGAATGATTTAGGGAGGGTTCCCTCTTTCTCTATTTTGTGGAATAGTGTCAATAGGATTGGTACCAATTCTTCTTGGAATGTCTGGTAGAATTCTGCTGTGTATCTGTATGGTCCTGAACTTTTTTTGTTGTTGATAATCTTAAAATTACCATTTCAATCTCACTGCTTGTATTGGTCTGTTCAGGGTGTCTAAATCTTCCTGATTTAAACTAGGAGGGTTGTATCCTTCCAGAAAAATTCTTTTAGGTTTTCTAGTTTATGTGTATAAAGGTGTTCACAGTAGCCTTGAATAATCTTTTGTATTTCAGTGGTATCGGTTGTAATGTCTCCTGTTTAATTTCTAATTGAGCATATTTGGATTTTCCTCTCTTCTTCTTCTCTTCTAATCTTGCAAATGGTCTATCAATTTTACTTATATTTTCAAAGAACCAGATTTTTTTTTCATTTATCTTTTGTATTTTCTTGTTGGTTTGTTTCAGTTTCATTTAGTTCTGCTCTGATCTTGGTTATTTCCTTTCTTCTGCTGGGTTTGGGTTTGGTTTGTTCTTGTTTTTCTAGTTCCTTGATGTGTAACTTTAGATTGTCTGTTTGTGCTCTTTTGGACTTTTTAATGTAGGCATTTGGGGCTGTGAACTTTCCTCTTAGCACTACCTTTGCCATATTCCAGAAGTTTTGATAGATTGTGTTACTATTCCATTCAGTTTGAAGAATTTGAAAATTTCCATCTTGATTTCATTTTTCACCCAATGCTCTTTCAGGAGCAGGTTATTTAATTCCATTGTATTTGCATGATTTTGAAGGGTCCTTTTAGAGTTTATTTCCAATCGTATTCCACTGTGGTCTGAGAGAGTGCTTGATATAATTTCAATTTTCTTAAATTTACTGAGGCTTATTTTGTGGCCTATCATATGGTCAATCTTGGAGGAAGTGTCAGGAACTGTTGAATAGAATGTATAGTCTGCAGTTGTTGGATGGAATGTTCTGTATATATCTGTTAAGTCTGTTTGTTCCAGGATATAGTTTAAATTTATTATTTATTTGTTGACTTTCTTCTGTATTGTTGACCTGTCTAATGCTGTCAGTGGAGTATTGAAATCCTCCACTATTATTGTGTTACTATCTCATTTCTTAGGCCTATTAGTAATAGTTGTTTAAATTTGGGAGCTCCAGTGTTAGGTGCATAAGGTGCATATACATTTAGGATTGTAATATTTTCCTGTTGGACAAAGCCTTTTATCATTATGTAATGTCCCTCTTCATCTTTCTTGACTGTTGTTGCTTTAAAGTTCATTTTGTCTGATGTAAGAATAGTTACTCCTGCTTCTTTTGGTGTCTTTTTTTCTTTTTCTTTTTTTTTTATTCTTATTTTTTTATTGCATTTTAGGTTTTGGGGTACATGTGCAGAGCATGCAATACAGTTGCATAGGTACACACATGGCAGTGTGTTTTGTTTGCTTTCACCCGTTCACCCACATTTGGCGTTTCTCCCCAGGCTATCCCTCCCCACCTCCCCCTCCCACTGGCCCTCCCCTTTTCCCCCCAATAGACCCCAGTGTTTAGTACTCCCCTCTCTGTGTCCATATGTTCTCATTTTTCATCACCCGCCTATGAGTGAGAATATGCGGTGTTTCATTTTCTGTTCTTGTGTCAGTTTGCTGAGAATGATGTTCTCCAGATTCATCCATGTCCCTACTTGTTGGTGTCTTTTTTTTTAACCCCTTTACCTTAAATTTATGTGAGTCCTTATGTGTTAGGTAAGTCTCTTGAAGGCAGAAGATGGTTGGTGAATTCTTATCCATTCTGCAATTCTGTATCTTTTAAGTGAAGCATTTAGGTAATTTATATTCATTGTTAGTATTGAGATGTGAGGTACCATTCCATTCATCATGGTACTTGATGCCTGTATACCTTAGTTTTTGTTTTTTCAATTGTATTTTTGTTTTATAGGTCCTGTGAAATTTGTGCTTTAAGGAGGTTCTATTTTGATGTGTTTTCCACAATTTGTTTCAAGATTTAGAGCTCCTTTTAGTAGTCCTTGTAGTGGTGGCTTGGTAGTGGTGAATTATCTTAGCATTTGTTTTCAGAAAAAAGACTGAATCTTTCCTTCATATATGAAGCTTAGTTTTGCTGGATACAAAATTCTTAGCTGATAATTGTTTTGTTTGAGAAGGCTGAAGATAGGGCCCCAATCCCTTCTAGATTGTAGGGATTCTGCTGAGAAATCTGTTGTTAATATGATAGGTTTTCCTTTATAGGTTATCTGGTGCTTTTATCTCACAGCTCTTAAGATTCTCTCCATATTAGATTAACTAATTAGATCCTGTTAACTTTAGATAACCTGACAACAATGTGCCTAGATGATGATCTTTTTGTGATGAATTTCCCAGGGGTTCTTTGTGGTTCTTGTATTTGCAGATCTAAGTCTCCAGCAAGGCAGGGGAAATTTTTCTTGATTATTCCCCCAAATATGTTACAAGCTTTTAGAATTGTCTTCTTCCTTAGGAACACAGATTATTCTTAGGTTTGGTTGTTTAACATAATCCCAGACTTCTTGGAGACTTTTTTCACATCTTCTTATTCTTTTTTGCCTTTGTTGGATTGGGTTAATTTGAAAACCTTGTCTTCAAGCTCCGAGTTTGTTTCTTCTATGTGTTTGATTCTATTGCTGAGACTTTCTAGAGAATTTTATATTTCTGTAAGTGTGTCCATTGTTTCCTGAAGTTTTGATTTTTTTTTATTTGTGCTATTTATTTCATTGAATATTTCTCCCTTCACTTATTGTATCATTTTATTGACTTTCTTACATTGGGCTTCACCTTTCTCTGGTGCCTCCCTGATTAGCTTAATAAATAACTAACCACCTGAATTACTTTGCAGGTAAGTTGGGGATTTCTTCTTGGTTTGGATCCATTTCTGGTGAGCTAGTGTGACTTTTGGGGGGTGTTAAAGAATCTTGTTTCATCATATTACCAGAGTTAGTTTTCTGATACCCTCTCATTTGGGCAGCTCTATCAGAGGGAGGATCTAGGGCTGAAGGTTGTTGTTCAGATTCTTTTGTCCCACAAGGTGTACCCTTGAGGTAATACTCTCACCCTTTTCCTACAGATGTGGCTTCCTGAGAGCTGAGCTCTCTCTTCTGGATCTAGTCACCCACTGACTAGACTGGTACTGGGGGTTGTCTTGACAGAGTCCTGTGGTGTGAAACATCTGTGGGTCCCAATAACTGTGGATACTTGCACAGTATTTGGGGTGTCTATTGGGTCCTGCAGGAGCAATCTGCTTCCTTCAGGTGGGTAGGCGAGTCCTCTTGGGTTTCCTGATTTATTCCTTCAGTTGTTCTGGAGCAAAAATTCACCACGAGAGCCTCCACATACTGCTCTGTCCATCTGAGTTGAAGCTGCAATCTAGTCCTGCCTCCCATCTGCCACAATCCCTTCTGCTTTTAACCTCTGTCTGAGGGAATGTGTGACTCCACTTTGATTCTGACTACTTTTGCATCACCTTGACAAGTCTGTATTTGTATGTTGGAGGTATTCTGGCTGGGTAAATGGCATTGGCCATTAAGAATCAGAGCTCCCTTTCTCTTGGGAAGGAGATATGCTAAGAAATTTACTCTATATAGGCAATTCCTGCTGTTATCAAATATAATGTTGGGCAAAATGCAATAACCATTTAAAAATTACTTTTAGACTTGATAACATTTGAGAGCTAATCTATATTTTCCACAGAGTCATGGAAGATTTAATCAGTTTATTTGCTACCCTCTCTTCCAGTAAATTATCAATGGTCAAGATTCATAGTCAAATATCCACATAGTATCAAAACAAGTAGAGTACACAAAAAGCTGCAAAAATGCTCTATGAAAGGGAAGGGAATTGTGGGCTAGAGAAATAAAGAAATGAGTCTTTTTAAAATTTTTATTTTATATTTTTAAATTTAAGTTTTATATACATTTTACATGAACACTTCACAAATTCGTGCATCATCATTGCCCAAGGGCCATGCTTATCTCTGTATTGTTCTAATTTTAGTATATGTTCTGCTGAAATAAGAACAAGACATGGAGCTTAACTAGAGCCTTCATTTATGGGTAGAATTATTTTGTACTGATTCTGGAAACCCACAAAAAAATCCTTTAAAAGGTTATTTATTTTGAAATTGAAAATCAATAAATGGATTTTCAAAATCAATTTATTTTGAAAAATGCATATTAACAAGAAAATGAATTAGATATTTCTTGTTTAAATTAATTAGCTATCTTTTATGATGAGTCCTTAAGTAGAAAATTATCCCAGCGCTTTGGGAGGCTGAAGTGGGTGGATCACTTGAGCCTAGGAGTTGGAGACCAATGTGGGCCACATGGCAAAATACTGTCTCTATAAAAAAATAAGCCAGCCATGGTAGTGAACACCTGTAGTCCCAGCTGCTTGGGAGGCTGAGATGGGAGGATTGCTTGTACCTGGCAGGTTGAGTCTGTAGTGAGTTGTGATTGTACCACTGCACTCCAGCCTGGGCAACAGAGAAAGACCCTGTCTCCACAGGAAGAAAAAAAAAGAAGAAAAGAAAATATTCATCTCACATTTTAAGCAGAAGCTTTAAATGTATGAGTCATTAATTTATTTCTGACTTTCACTGACAGAATTTCAGGAAAAGAGAACTTTGCTTGATGTATTATTCTATATAGCTTTAGTTCAGGATAAAAATGGCTTTTGATCTTTGTACTGGTCTCTTTAGAATTTCTGGCTCATAAATTTTTCATGAGAAATTTAATTCCCCAATTTTATCCATCAGTTGTAAAACAAAAATATTTAAGTAGTGAAAGGGTTCCTGAACCCAGTAAACCCATTACATTGATAGGGCTATGACTATGACATTGGAGTTCAATATGTCAAAACTCTTGCAACACAAAGTGAATTTTATCTTCTGGAAAGCTCACAGCTGGTTTATTTTGAGTTCACTAAGATTTCAAACATTCTTGTGAAGTCAACTGCAGTCTCCCTTATTTATTTTCTGAGGGTACATGCTCTGTGTTTGTCTTTGTGGTTGTTAGTGCTAAGACTCATAGTTTATCCCCTAGCCAACATCACTGGAAGTGTTAGTTCTCTTTCTTTGGGATAACTCAATAGCTGAGTGCACATTTGCAATGTTAATGGACTAAACACACCAAATAAGAGACAGGAATGGTCAGAATGGGTAAAAGTTTCTAGACCCAATTACATATGACTAAGAGAGAAATATAAACATACAAATAGCTTAAAAATTGATGGAACAAATTATGTCAAAAATGGTAAGCATATGAAGGCTGAAGTCAGCTAAATTACTATCAGATAAAATAGAACTTAAGAAAAAGAGTATTGCCAGAGATAAAAAGAAATGCCAAAAATTATTAATTCGTCATAAGACAAAACAAACATAAATGTGTATTTGCCTAAAACAGAGCCTCAAAATATATGAAACAAAAATGGACAGAATTAGAGGGAGAAAATTCCAGAATTTTAGTGGAAGATATTTATTAACTGTTTCTCAGGATTTGAGAGGACAACTAGCAAAAAATCAG
Source organism: Callithrix jacchus (assembly GCF_049354715.1). Classification (NCBI taxonomy): domain Eukaryota; kingdom Metazoa; phylum Chordata; class Mammalia; order Primates; family Cebidae; genus Callithrix; species Callithrix jacchus. Next base: position 77,535,928 of record NC_133515.1, on the reverse strand, counting down.
TGTAAGACAGAAGATTTGAACACATTATTAACTGTCTTGATACAAGTGATAATTATGGGATGCCTCATTCAACCACCGAAAAACATTGTTTTTGTGTAATACACATTTGTTTTAGTGCATATGGTATGTTTGCCAATATACACCATATTTTGAGCCATAAAATAAATCTTAATATATTTACAAGATTGTAATAGTTCAGATTATGTTCTCTGATCACAATGAAATTAATTAGAAACCAACACCATTAATATTTAGGTAAATCCCAAATATTTGGCAATTAAAAAACATTTTAAAATATTGATAGGTCAAAGGGGAAGTCACAAATAAATTATATTTTTAACTCGATGATGATAAATTCCAAATATTTTGGAATTAGAAAAACATTTAAAAATATTGATAGGACAAAGGAGAAGTCACAAATAAATTTTATTTTTAACTCAGTGATGATGAAAATATTCCAAAATTTGTGGGATTTAGCTGAAGAAATGCTTAGAGAGAAGTTTGTAGCTTTAAATGTTTATATTAGAACAGAACACAGAAAAGTGATGTAAGGTACCACCTCAAGACACTAGAAAAAGAACAAAGTAAATCAAAAGTCATTGGAAGAAAGGAAATAATAAAGACAAGAGAAAGGACCGACTCAAGATGGTGCCGTGAGAACAACCCAGGATTGAAGCTCTCAGTGAACGTGTGGAGGGTGAGTCAGGGCCGAATTTCCAGACAGATCTTTGTTGCCCACAGAACGGGGAAATTCCCAGGTATAAAGAGAAGTGGGATACCAGTGCAGCGGTTTTGACTGGTGCAGCTGGCGGCTGGCGCTATAGCACAGCGGTGCTCCACAGTGCTCCACACAAAGTGCACTGGACCGGGTGCCCTGTTTAACCAGCAATCTGAGACTTGAGAGGGCAGATTGGCATATCCATCTGATTGAATGGGACTTGGACAGTGAGCCAGGCCAGGAGATTTCAGGGAAATGGCATTTGGGCCAGTGCAGTGGGACAAACAAAACAGTGATTCCAAATGCTCCAGGTGGAGAGTTTCACTGCGGACACAGCTGAACCCAGGACGGTGCAGCTCGGTGGGGGAGAGGCGTTCGCCATTACCGAGGCAATCCACCCCTACTGAGGTTACACTCCCATTGCTGATGCAGCCTGCCATTGCCAAGGCAACCCCACACAACAGAGAGACTCCACCACAGGGCGTAGCCCATGGCAGCAGAGCGGAGACCGCAGCAATGGGGCAGACCTCACACCAGCAGGGCAGAGCCTCGGCAGGCAAATAGTGACTAGACTGCCTCCTAGCTGGGCAGGACAGCGCAACGGAAACTCATAAAGTCCCAACCCCTGGAGACAGAGCATCTGAGGAAAAAAAAGAGTTTTTTTTTTAATGAGTTCTGCTGCAGCAGAATTAAACGTAGCAACCTAACAGCCCTGAATGAACAACAGAGCTCACAGCTCAGCACTTGAGCTCCTATAAAGTACAGACTGTCTCCTCAAGCAACTCCCTGACCCCTCTATATCCAGAAGACTGACATTTGGCAGGCATCATTCTGGGACAAAGATAGCAGAAAAAGAAACTGGTAGCATCCCCCACTGTTCTGCAGCTGCTATAGGTGCACAGACAAGCAGGGCCTCGAGTGGACCTCAGCAGTCATACAGTGGAAGGGCTAGACTGGTAGAAGGAAAACCAAGTAACAGAAATACTTCATCATCAACAATCTGGGCATCCACTCAGAGACCCAATCAAAAAGTCAGCAACTACTCAGATGACAGGTAGATAAATCCACAAAGATGGAAAGAAACCAGCACAAAAAGGAGAAAAACAGCTGAAACCAGAACACCTCGCCTCCTACAAAGGACCAAAACTCCTCACCAGCAAGGGAACAAAGCTGGACAGAGAATGACTGTGACAAATTGACAGAATTAGACTTCAGAGGTGGATAATGAGAAACTTTTGTGAGCTAAAAGAACATGTTTTAAATCAATGCAAAGAAACTAAGAACCTTGAAAAAAGATTCGAGGAAATGATAACAAGAATGGATAACTTAGAGAGGAATATGAATGAGTTGAAGGAGCTGAAAAACACAATACAAGAACTTTGTGAAGCATGCACAAGTTTCAACAGCCGAATTCACCAAGCAGAAGAAGGAATATCAGAAGTCGAAGATCAACTCAATGAAATAAAACGAGAAACCAAGATTAGAGAAAAAAGCGCAAAAAGGAATGAACAAAGTCTCCAAGAAATGTGGGACTATGTGAAGAGACCTAACCTACATTTGATAGGTGTACCAGAATGTGACGAAGAGAATGAATCCAAGCTGAAAAATACTCTTCAGGATATTAGCCAGGAAAATTTCCCCCACCTAGCAAGGCAGGCCAACACTCAAATGCAGGAAATACAGAGAACACCACAAAGATATTCCGCAAGAAGAGCAACCCCAAGGCACATAATCATCAGATTCACCAGGGTTGAAATAAAGGAGAAAATACTAAGGGCAGCCAGAGAGAAAGATCGGGTCACCCACAAAGGGAAGCCCATCAGACTCACAGCAGATCTCTCGGCAGAAACTCTACAAGCCAGAAGACAGTGGGGGCCAATATTCAACATCCTTAAAAAAAAGAACTTTCAACCCAGAATTTCATATCCAGTCAAACTGAGCTTCAGAAGTGAAGGAAAAATAAAATCCTTTGCGAACAAGCAAGTACTCAGAGATTTTGTCACCACCAGGCCTGCTTTACAAGAGCTCCTGAAAGAGACACTACACATAGAAAGAAACAACCAGTACCAGCCATTCCAAAAACACACTAAATGCTAAAGAGCATCAACATAATGAAGAATCTTCATCAACTAATGGGCAAAACAGCCAGCTAGAATCAAAATGGCAGTATCTAATTCACACATAACAATATTAACCCTAAATGTAAATGGACTAAATGCACCAATCAAATGACACAGACTGGCAAATTGGATAAAAAACCAAAACCCACCAGTGTGCTGTATCCAGGAAACCCATCTCACATGCAAGGATACACAAAGGCTCAAAATAAAGGGATGGAGGAAGATTTACCAAGCAAATGGAGAGCAAAAACAAAGCAGGAGTTGCAATTCTCATCTCTGATAAAATACACTTTAAAGCAACAAAGATCAAAAGAGACAAAGAAGGCCATTACATAATGGTAAAAGGATCGATAAAACAAGAAGAGCTAACGATCCTAAACATATATGGACCCAATACAGGAGCACCCAGATACATAAGGCAAGTTCTTAATGACTTACAAAGAGACTTAGACTCCCACACAATAATAGTGGGAGACTTTAACACTCCACTGTCAATATTAGACAGATCAACAAGACAGAAAATCAACAAGGATATTCAGGGCTTGAACTCAGACCTGGAACAAGCAAACCTGATAGACATATACAGAACTCTCCACCCCAAATACACAGAATATACATTCTTCTCAGCACCACATCACACCTACTCTAAAATTGACCACATAATTGGAAGTAAAGCACTGCTCAGCAAATGCAAAACAACTGAAATCATAACAAACAGTCTCTCAGACCATAGTGCAATCAAGTTAGAACTCAGAATTCAGAAACCAACTCAGAACTGCACAGCTTCATGGAAACTGAACAACTGGCTCTTGAATGTTGACTGGATAAACAATGAAATAAAGGCAGAAATAAAGAAGTTCTTCAAAACCAATGAGAACGAAGACACAACATGCCAGAATCTCTGGGACACATTTACAGCAGTCTCTAGAGGAAAATATAGAGCAATAAGTGCCCATATGAGGAGAATGGAGAGATCCAAAATTGACACCCTATCATCAAAATTGAAAGAGCTAGGGGAGCAAGATCAAAAAAACTCAAAACCTAGCAGAAGAAAAGAAATAACTAAGATCAGAACTGAACTGAAGGAGATAGAGACACGAAAAACCCTTCAAAAAATCAATAAATCCAAGAGCTGGTTTTTTGAAAAGATCAACAAAATAGACAAACCACTAGCCAGATTGATAGAAAAGAAAAGAGAGAACAACCAAATAGATGCAATAGAAAATGACAAAGGGGAAATCACCACAGATTCCACAGAAATTCAAACCATCATCAGAGAATATTACAAACAACTCTATGCACATAAACTAGTAAACCTGGAAGAAATGGATAAATTCCTGGACACCTGTATCCTCCCAAGCCTAAACCAGGGGGAAGCTGAAACTATGAATAGACCAATAACAAGGGCAGAAGTCGAGGCAGCAATTAAGAGCCTACCACACAAAAAAGCCCAGGTCTTGATGGGTTCACAGCCGAATTCTACCAGACACACAAAGAGGAGCTAATACCATTCCTTCTGAAACTATTCCAAATAATCCAAAAAGAGGGAATACTTCCCAAATCATTTTATGAGAGCAACATCATCCTGATACCAAAACCCGGCAGAGACCCAACAAGAAAAGAAAACTTCAGGCCAATATCCATGATGAACATAGATGCAAAAATCTTCAATAAAATATTGGCAAACCGATTGCAACAGCAAATCAAAAAACTTATTCATCATGATCAAGTAGGATTCATCCCGGGGATGCAAGGCTGGTTCTACATACGCAAGTCTATCAACGTAATTCACCACATAAACAGAACCAAAAACAAAAACCACTTGATTATCTCAATTGATGCAGGGAAGGCATTCGACAAAATTCAACAGCGCTTTTTGCTAAAAACCCTCAATAAACTCAGTATTGATGGAACGTATCCCAAAGTAATAAAAGCTATTTATGACAAACCAACAGCCAATATCATACTGAATGGGCAAAAACTGGAAGCATTCCCTTTGAAATCTGGCACTAGACAAGGATGCCCTCTTTCACCACTCCTATTCAATATAGTACTGGAAGTTCTAGCCAGAGCAATCAGGCAAGAAAAAGAAATAAAGGGTATTCAAATAGGAAAGGTGGAAGCCAAATTGTCTCTATTTGCAGACGACATGATAGTATACCTAGAAGACCCCATCGCCTCAGCCCAAAACCTCCTGAAACTGATAAGCAACTTCAGCAAAGTCTCAGGATATAAAATCAACATGCAAAAATCACAAGCATTCCTCTACACCAATAACAGACTTAAAAAAAAGCCAAATCAAGAATGAACTGCCATTCACAATTGCTACAGAAAGAATAAAATACCTAGGAATACAACTCACAAAAAACGTAAGGGACCTCTTCAAGGAAAACTACAAACCACTGCTCAATGAAATAAGAGAGAACACAAACAGATGGAGAAACATTCCATGTTCATGGTTAGGAAGAATTAATATCGTGAAAATGGCTATACTGCCCAAAGTAATTTACAGAATCAACGCTATCCCCATCAAGTTACCATTGACTTTCTTCACAGAACTAGAAAAAACCACCATGAACTTCATATGGAACCAAAAGAGAGCCCGCATAGCCAAGTCAATTCTAAGCAAAAAGAACACAGCAGGAGGCATCACACTACCGGACTTCAAACTATACTGCAAGGCTACAGTAATCAAAACAGCATGGTACTGGTACCAAAACAGAGATATAGACCAATGGAACAGAACAGAGGCATCGGAGGCAACACAACATATCTACAACCATACAATCTTTGATAAACCTGACAAAAACAAGCAATGGGGAAAGGATTCCCTGTTTAATAAATGGTGTTGGGAAAACTGGCTAGCCATGTGCAGAAAGCAGAAACTGGACCCTTCCTGACACCTTACACTAAAATTAACTCCAGATGGATTAAAGACTTAAACATAAGACCTGGCACCACAAAAGCCATAGAAGGAAATCTAGGCAAAACAATCCAGGACATAGGAGTAGGCAAGGACTTCATGAACAAAACACCAAAAGCAATGGCAACAAAAGCCAAAATAGACAAATGGGACCTAATCAAACTCCACAGCTTCTGCACAGCAAAAGAAACAGTCACTAGAGTGAATTGGCAACCAACAAAATGGGAAAAAATTTTTGCAGTTTACCCATCTGACAAAGGGCTGATATCCAGAATTTACAAAGAACTCAAACAGATTTACAGGAAAAAAACAAACAAGCCCATTCAAAAATGGGCAAAGGATATGAACAGACACTTTACAAAAGAAGACATATATGAGGCCAACAATCATATGAAAAAATCCTCATCGTCACTGGTCATTAGAGAGATGCAAATTAAAACCACATTGAGATACCATCTCACACCAGTTAGAATGGCGATCATTAAAAAATCTGGAGACAACAGATGCTGGAGAGGATGTGGAGAAATAGGAACACTTTACACTGTTGGTGGGAGTGTAAATTAGTTCAACCATTGTGGAAGACAGTGTGGCGATTCCTCAAGGCCTTAGAAATACAAATTCCATTTGACCTGCAATCCCATTACTGGGTATATATCCAAAAGACTATAAATCATTCTACTATAAGGACACATGCACACGAATGTTCATTGCAGCACTGTTTACAATAGCAAAGACCTGGAACCAACCCAAATGCCCATTGATGATAGACTGGACTGGGAAAATGTGGCACATATACACCATGGAATATTATGCAGCAATCAGAAATGATGAGTTTGTTTCATTTGTAGAGACATGGATGAATCTGGAGAACATCATCCTCAGCAAACTGACACAAGAACAGAAAATGAAACACCGCATATTCTCACTCATAGGTGGGTGATGAAAAATGAGAACATATAGACACAGGGAGGGGAGCACTAAACACTGGGGTCTATTGGGGGGAAAAGGGGAGGGCTGGCTGGGGGGGAGGTGGGGAGGGATAGCCTGGGGAGAAATGCCAAATGTGGGTCAAGGGGAGAAAGGAAGCAAAACACACTGCCATGTGTGTACCTATGCAACTGTCTGGCATGTTCTGCACATGTACCCCAAACTCTAAAATGCAATAAAAAATTAAAAAAAAAAAAGACGAGAAAATATCACTAAAATAGACACAAATGTAAAAGAACATAAATCACCAATATTGGGGAAAAAAAGAAGTGTTATCACTACAGATCCTGCAGAAATTAAAAGAATAGTAAGCTAATACTGTGAAAAAATGTATGCCAAAAAGGAGATAACTTTGATGAAATAGGTAACTTTCTTGAAAAATACAACTACAGTTAATGTAGGATGAAACAGATAATCTGAATAGCACTCTGTCTAATAATGAGACCAGCATGGGAAACATGGCCAGACCCCATCTGTATTAGTCCATTTTCATGCTGCTGATAAAGATATATCCAAGTCCAGGAAGAAAAATAGGTTTAATTGACTTACAGTTCTATGTTGATGGGGAAGCCTCACAATCATGGTGGAAGGCAAAAGGCACTTCTTACATAGCAGTGGCAAAAAAGAATGAGAGAGAAGCAAAAGCGGAAACTCTTTATAAAACCATCAGATCTCATGAGACTTATTCACTACAGTATAGAGAAACTGCCCCCATGATTCAATTATTTCCTGCCACGTCCCTCCCACACACATTGGAATTATGGGAACACAGTTCAAAATGAGATTTGTGTGGGGACACAGAGCCAAACGATATCACCATCACTACAACAAATGCAAAAATAAGCCGGGTGAGTTGGTGTGTATCTATAGTCCTGATTACTCAGGAGGCTTAGGTGGTAGGATCCCTTGAGCCCAGGAGGTTGAGGTTGCAGTAAGACATGATTGTGCCACTGTACTCCAGCCTGGGTGACAGAGAAAGAGATTATCTCAAAGAAAAATTAAAAATTAAAAATGTTATTCTCAAGTTTACATAGAATGCAAATGATCTAAGATAGCCAAGAAATTTTTAAAAAGAACCAAGTTCAAGGACTTACATTACTTAGCTCTATGACTTAATATAAAGTTAGAGTAATTGACTGTAATATTTGTGAAAAGATAGGCATACAGATCAATACAAGTAACATAGATCAATAGAAGAGAGAATAGAGTTCAGAAATAATTTCATATATATTATATGTGTATGTACATGTGTTCAATTGATTTTCAATAAGTGGTGCTAGAATAACCAGGTATTCACATGAAAAAAGAAAACATTGGCCTATATCTTACTTTGTACATAAAATTAACACAAAATTAATTATAGACTTATAAAAGCCAATACTATAAAAATTTTGAAAGAAAACATGGGAGAAAATTTTGTAGATTTGTGTAGTCAAGGACATCTTAGCTATGACACATTAGGCACAAACCACAAAATAAAAAAGATAGTGGCTGGGCCATGGTGGCTCATGCCTGTAATCCCAGCACTTTGGGAGGCTGAGGCGGGCGGATCACAAGGTCAGGAGTTTAAGACCAGCCTGACCAACGTGGTGAAACCCTGTCTCTACTACAAATACAAAAATTAGCTGGGTGTGGTGGTGCTTGCCTATAATCCCAGCTACTCGGGAGGCTGAGGCAGGAAAATCGCTTGAATCTGGGAGACAGGGGTTGCAGGGAGCTGAGATTGTGCCACTGTACTCCAGCCTGGGTAACAGAGTGAGAAAAAAGTGGACAAAAGATTGGCACATATAAATGTAAAATGGTTCTATTTTGGAAGAGTGTGGCAATTTATTTAAAAGTTAAACATATCCTTAATACAAAAACCAGAATGCCTCTCCCAGGGATTTTCTAAAGAAAATTAAAAACGTATATCCACAAAAATGTTTTAGTATAATTACACAAATGTTTTTAGTATAATTATTCATGATAGCCCAAAGCTGCTAATAACCCAAATGTCCATCAATATTTGCTGAATGGACAAATAAAATGTAAATATATCAATATAATGAAAAATTAGTAATTAAAATGAATGAACCACTGATAAATGTAGGAACATGGAAGAATTTCAAAAACCATTGTGCTGATTGAAAGAAACCATACACAAAAGAAAGCATAGGCATAATCCCATCTATATCAAATTCTAGAAAATGCAAAGAAATCTAAAGTGATGAAAAGTACATTAGTGGAGGCTGGGGCTGAGGTAGAGGAAAGGAGGAATCTTTTGGGAGGCAATGGAAATGTTTAGTATTTTGATTATAATGGTGTTTTCATGTGTGTTGTCAAAAGTCATCAATTTTACATTTTAGATGATGTAGTTTATCATATTTTCATTATACTTCAATAAGGCTAATTTAAAAAAGAACTTCTTAAAAGCAAGGAAAAGAAGGTAATGACAAGAAATGTAAATGGCATTTTAATTAATTTATAAAAGTAAATGGGTGAGTCTGTTTAATAGTCTTTTAAATAATAATTTAGTTTCATTTACTACCATTAATACTATACAGTTCTGTGTTGCCACAGTATGTTAAACTAATGAATCACCATTTCTGCCAATATTATAATAGGAACCTCAGCATTAATTAAAAAACTCCAGTATTAAAAGAGAAAATATGTTGATAATTATAACCAGTTGACTTTCTGCATATTTGCAATAAAGGTTGAAAACCTTGCAATGAATTATTTGCAGATAAATGTTTCCAAATAGTAGTTGAAAATCTTTTATGTGTTTTAAAAACAAAACATAAAGTCATAAAAATAAATTCTTTAACTTTTAAAAAATGTAAAATATAAGAATCTAAAATGTTGAGTCACAGTTTTGTATGTGTGTTTGTTTTTATGTCAGGACACACAGTTAAATTTAGTCAACAGTTTCATAAATACTTGGACTCTAATTCAAACTTGATATAATTCATTTAAAAAATCTATTTGTTGGAAATCATATTTTACATTATATAGTTAAGTTTAAATAAATCAAGCATTTAATGTTACTTGTTAAATAGTGACTAGGTGGATGTTTTCTTTGATTTATTATAAATATTAAAGATGGTAATAAAATAATTTATTTAATACAACTTCAGTAATAAACTCTTCTAAATGAAATGTGTTTAATAAATAATTTGGTTGGCCTTTGTTTATGGTTCCTGAGAGGTAATCTCTAAACCTCTGGAATTTCCTGAGTGATAGGTGTGTCTTTGTTATTCATGGTGAGTCCCTCAGATTACATCTAGTAGTTTATTCTAATGAGATGACTCAGGATGGGGGCAGGCAACCCCAGAAAGACCAGCCACGTGATTAGAGGGGTTTGAAGCTTTGAGCCACTTGATATCAGTCCAACTCTGTATCTGTCCAACTTCTGGGGAGGGAGGAGTTTAGATATTGAGTCACATGGGCAATGGTTCAGCAATCATGCATCATGCTTATGTAATGAAACACCAATAAAAACTCTGGACATCGAAGTGTAAGTTTCCTTTTTTCTTCTTTTTTTTTTTTTCTGAGTTGAGGTCTCACTCTGTCACCTAGGTTGGAGGGCAGTGGCATGATCTCTGTTCATTGCAACCTCTGCCTCCTGGGCTCAAGCAATCCCTCCACCTCAGCCTTCCAAGTAGCTGCAACAACAGGCATGCACCACCATGCCAGGATAACTTTTGTAGTTTTGTAGAAAAGGGGTTTCTTCAAGTTGCCCAGTCTGCTCTCAAACTCCTGACCTTAAGTGATTTGCCCATCTCAGCCTCCCAAAGTGCTGGAATTATAGGTTTGAGCCACCATGCCCAGCTGGCATTACTCTTTGGTTATTGTAACTCTTTGATGCCAGGAGAGTAATACACATTTGAGGATGACAGAAACTTCCTACACTTATCCCTCTACATCTCTTCCTCTGGCCGGTTCTAGTTTGTCTCCTTCTGCTATAATACAACTATAAACATAGCACTTCCTGAATTCTGGGAGTCATTCTAGTGAATTATTAAACCTGAGGGAGTCTATGGAGGTACCCAAAATTGTAACCAGCTGGTCTGAAATGAGGGTGGCCATGGGGATCCCTGAAGTTGAGACTGGTGTCTTAAGTGAGGGCAGTCTTGTGGGGGGACCAAGCCCTAAGACTTTGCAATTTAGAATACTCATTGTAAATATCTCAGTTTAAAATCTTTAATATAAAGTGTAACAATCATAAAATTATTATTAAAAATTATTGGGGTGGGAGATCTCTTAGTAATGCACTGTGAAAAGGGTTTAAAAGTGAAAAACTTTGTGCAATGGGCAAGTGTAACCACCACTTAGGGAAGAGCAGATTCTCAGCTCTGTAGCCCAAATGTGCTGCTACAGCATCTAGATGGCTGTGTTTTGGTAGATGTTCATGTTGTTTCATGACTGTGCTGGCCATTTGCTATTTTAGCTTATTTCCTCCCTCTTATTTTTTCTTTGTAATAGGCTCTGATTTCTGTTTGTAATCCACCTCTCTGTCCTTTCCAAGCCTCCCATCCCATACGTACTTCTGTTTCTTGAACAACAGACCACAACCAACTTTAAATCCAATAATTATTTTTGTTTAAGCCAAATCAGCACATTTATTTCCTTTATTCACAGTGGTTGACTTATGTGGCCTATTGTGGTTCAATGAGCTATGGAGAGATATTTGCTAAGGGTTTCTAGGAAAGAAATTTTCTTAAAATTCCAAAAAGCCTGCCTGACAAGATACTCTTTTTCTGCTGGATATTAGGGATCAGGGCTTTCTGATTTGTGTATCTAACACCTTTCTGAGACAACTTTAATAAGAAAGATGATGATGGTTTTGATAGGGAATAAAAATCAAATATAAAATAACATTCTTACAAGAGAAAAAAGGTGTGGTGCATTGGATCCATGTGTTGGTTTAGGCACATTTGACCACCTCTGGCCTTCCTCTAAATCCCTTGAAATAAAAGAAAATATATTTGTCAAAGACGAGATCCACCACTTTCATGGAAAACAAGAAAGGGTGACATCAACATATGAGAAATGGTGGAAAATTTCCTGGATGATGAAAAGTAATGGGATTGACTTGATAAGGGTTGAGAACACACTGAAAACACCTAGGTAGATAAGAGCAGATTTTAAGAAGTTTCAAGAGAACAAAGAACAGAAGGGCTCATGTGACAATAGATGGGTCATTGTTACTGAACAGGGGCCAGTTAGGTTCATAAATTCTCTCACACTGAGCCAGAGGTCAGAGAGGTGAAGGAAATTTTCACACTAGCGAGTCAACTGCTGCCTCAGCAGGGATTCTGGTTAGGATGTGAAACCTTCTAGAGAGCATGCTCCCAGCCCCCCTCAATTCACACTTTTTAGGGTGGGCGTGAGGAAAGACCTTTGCAACTGCAAAGCTGCCTAAATAAAGCTTCCCAGGTCTTCATTCACAGAGATAAGTGGGAATTCTAAGACTCTCAGATGTGTAGAACACCAATAGCGAGAAGGAGAAGGATCAAGCTGAATGAACAGATCACTGGACCATAGAAAGAGAAAATTAAGAACAAAAAAGATTACAAAAGAAGTGTATTTTCTGTCTTTGGATGTAAATAACAACATTCAAATAATCTATCATATTCATAAAAGAATTGGCAGCTATAAAAAAGTATCAGAGAACAAGAGGAGTTTTTGAAAATTAAAAATCATTGTCAAAATAATAAAAGTCTAATAGAAAGAATAAGTAATAGAATGAACTGAACTCAAGACTGCAATAGTGATAGGAATAAGAATAGAATTAGGTAGGCAGGAGGGATTTTCATTTTATTCTATGTATTTCTATATTGTTTGAATTTTTTAAAAACCATTAGTTGAGTAAAAAAAGAAAAATTTAAAAATGGAATTGACTCAATAATTCTACTTTTAGTAAGTACTTTTTAACATTAATTCTAAGGATATCAATCCATATGCAGACAAATATGTATGTGTCATATATTTAATACATCTTTAATATTTATAATGGCAAAACATTGCAAATAATCTAAGTATAAAACAACACAAACACAACTTAGATTATTGAGCATACATGTGATAATATTTTATGCTACCATTAAAAATGATATTTCAAAGATATATCTAAATGTGAGGAAAACATAAAAGATATATTAAGTGATAAAATACAATTAAAACAGTACTTAGTATATTCAAAATAGAAAGTATGTAGAACCAAATCTTCATTGTGATTATCTCTGAATGATAATGGTTTTTACTCTGTATTGTATAAACTGTTTATATTTAAAATCTTAGAAAATGCTCCTAGGAAAGAAAAAGGAAAGACTGTGATAGCAAGCAGAACGTAGATGGAGTCCACATGGTCCCTCTCTGAATCTCTCTCTGATGTGTATATTTCACTGAATCTATGAACTGGGCTGGAGAGAAACCCTAGATGGAGGAAGATTCAATTGCTTTCTGGAAAGAAGGTGTGCCTACTGTTTTGTAGTTTTGCTGATTTTGTTTTGTTTTCAATCAGAGCAACATTGACATGCACCCACTCAAATATATCATATTTATTTTAGCCAACTGGTGTACTGGGAACAAAATCTTTAAACACTCATGCATGCTATGACACATACAACCCCTACATGCACATACACACTTACCCTCCCCAAAGTCTACTCATGTGTTTGTTGGCCAAAAACTGTTGGGAAGTGTTGTGCTTTTTTCCCAGTTTTTTAGCCTACATCTGGCAAATTGAAAAGTATGAGTATGTACGTACAAGTGAATTTTGCAAAAATATGGCAATCTTTCTTTGCTCTAAATTTATAAAATTTTAATAAAATGGTGTCGTCTTATATTCTAGTTGTTTTCAGGAATTAAAGGAGATTATCCATTGGTTGAAGAGGCATTTTATGTGTTTTTTTTTTTTTTAATAAGTTACTATTTGATGTTTGCAATGTCCTGGCAACACATAGGCATTGTACTATTTCCTGCCCCAAATTACTTGATTAGAATAATAACATTGCTATTCCTCATAGTAGCTCATCGTGTCATTCTTCTTTGTAATCAATAAAGAGATTATAGTAGTTTAAAAAAAATGCTTTGAAACAGAACATTGATTTATTTGGAACTGGTTTTTAATTGAGAATTCAGGGCCATTCAACACACCTAGGCAGTTTCTCTTTGTAAATCCATTTGATAAATCACCACTTTATGCTTAAATAGAGAAGCTTTTGTGAGTGTAACGAAGTGGAAAAAACAAAACAAAACAAAACATAGGCTTTGAGTTCATACTGGCTTTAGTTGGAATTCTGACTCTACTGTGTCCAAGCTGTATGATTTGGGGAAGATTACTTTTCTGAGCCTCAATTTATTTATCTGTACAATCAGAATAATATTAAGGATGAAGGGAATGTCATTTGCAAAAGAAAATGACAAACTAGTATAGAACTTGAAACTGAACTGGTTAAATGTCTCTAATTATGTATACTGTGCTATGACCATTGCTGTTTTACTGTACTAGGGGCTTGGTATTTCACTGGACTGAATTAGAAACTAGGAGGCTTACAGTCCAGCCTACGTTTGACTGTTACCTGGCTCACCTGATCCTGAGACTGTTCATCTTCATCTGTAACATGAGGAGGTTAGAGATGACTCCTTTCAGCTCTGAATGGGGATTTTGAGTAAAAATCTTACTTTGTACGGTCACGTGTGTGGTAAGATGCTGTGGCCACATCAGAGCTGAGACTGGGATGGAATTAGCAAAGCCCTCCTTAAAGAGTCTCTGTTTGAGGCTGATGTGTCTTCTGTCCTAGGAAGCTGGCAGAGTGCAGAGGGTACAGAGTAGGGGGAGGCACTTTTTTTTCTGGAGTAATTTTTAAATTGATACATAACAGTTATATGTATTCATGGGGGGTACATATGCTATTTTGATACAGATATACGATGTGTAATGACCAAGTCAGTGTGATTAGGATATTCGTCACCTCAAACATTTACTATTTATTTGTTCTAGGGACACTCCAAATCTTCTAGCTATTTCAAAATATACAATAATAGTCACCCTACTGTGCTATTGAGCACTAAAATGTATTCCTTTTATCTAATTTTATTTTTAAACCCACTAACCAACCTGTTTTCATCCCTCCCTCCCTCCTACCCTTCCCAGCCTCTGGTATTTATCATTCTACTCTCTACCTCCATGAGATCAACTTTCTTTTAGCTTTCAAATATGAGTAAAAAACATGTGATATATATATATATATATACACACACACACACACACACATATATATATACACACACATACATATATACACACATATATATATATACACACACATATATATTTAAATAAACAAATTTATGTTACAAACTTGCAGGGTTTCAACTTATTAGAGAATGAGTCATGAAGATTAGGGGTTTTATCCTTGTGTGATGATAGATATTCCCAGGTATGGACAGATAAATGTACACAAACACAGAGTTCTACAAAATTATTTCTCTTCTCATAAGACTTAAAATCATCATGGAGCAAAGAATGTTAAGGCTAGTGTTTCAATGCAGCTTCTTTTATTTAATTACATAACTTGGTTACATAGGTATACACGTGCCATGGTGGTGGTTTGCTGCATCCCTTTGCCCAGTCATCTGCATTAGGTATTTCTCTTAATGCTTTCTCTCCCCAATCCCCCTACCCCCTGCCATTCCTCCCCAAGCCCCCATCCCCCAGGTCCCGGTGTGTGATGTTCCCCTCCCTGTGTCTGAAAACACATGATATTGTCTTTCTGTGTCTGGCTTATTTCACTTAATATAATGAACTTCAGTTCTATCCATGTTATTACAAATGACAGGAGCTCATTCTTTTTTATGGCTGAATAATATTCAATTGTATACATATACCATATTGTCTTTTTCTTTTTTTGAGATGAAGTCTAACTCTTCGCTCGGGCTGGAGTGTGCAATGGCAGTCTTAGCTCACTGCAACCCCTGCCTCCTGAGTTCAAGCAATTCTCCTGCCTCAGCCTCTTAAGTAGCTGGGATTACTGGTGCCTGCCACCATGCCTGGCTAATTTTAGTATTTTTAGTAGAGACTGGGTCTCACCATTTTGGCCAGGCTGGTCTTGAACTCCTGACCTCAGGCCATCCGCATGCCTTGGCCTCCCAAAGTGCTGGGATTACAGGTGTCAGCCACCACGCCTGGCCACCATGTTTTCTTTATTCATTGATGGACACAGGCTGGTTTTATTTCTTAGCTATTTTTATTAGTTCTGCAATAAACATAGAAGGGCAGATCTCTTCCAAATCTTGATCTCCTTTCTTTTGGATAGATACCTGGCAGTGGGATGGCTGGATCATATGGCAGATCTATTTTTAATTTCTTGAGGAGCCTTGTACTGTTTTCCATAATGGCTGTACTAATTTACAATACCACCAATTGTGTATGAGCATTTCCTTTCTCTGCATCCTTGCCAGCACCTGTTATTTTCTGTCTTCTTGATAATAGCTATTTTAATTATGATCAGGTGATATCTCATTGTGGTTTTGATTTGCCTTTCTCTTATGATTAGTGATGTTGAGCATTTGCTCATGTATCTGTTGGGCATTTGTATGTCTTCTTTTGAGAAGTGTCTATTCAGATCATTTGTTCATTTTTAAATTGGATTATTATTATTATTATTTTGCAATTGAATTTTTCTTAACATCTCAACTATCAGGGAATGAAACTTATCCAAATTTTCTGCTTTGCTTGGAGCCCAAGATTCTTGTGGGAAAAACAAGTGAACTCTGTCCACTTTTGGAATTTTAATATGTACTGCACTTTCTGAGGTACTTGCAGGGGGTGTCTAAAGGAAGCCAGAGTGAAGAGAGAGAGACAAAACATTTATTTTAAAAATATCTCTGTGTGAGAAAGAATTTTGGCAGGTTGAACTAAGCTGAGCAGCAGGGCCCAAATATTAGAGTTCAGATAGAACGTGAGGCTGTGCTTTTCAACCCAGACATGGCCTTTATTCCCCAAATCCTCTTGCACAACCACCAGACCCCCTTTCTAGCCCTGCAATGCTTTCTCACTCTATCCAATCTATGGGGAATGGGGCTGTGTACAAAGGAGAGAACCAGAGGCGTTCAGCAGCTCTGCTGTGGCAGACTCTTCTGCAAGAGTGCTGATGAGAGGCAGCAGGTGTTGTCCAACTGGCTCGAGATGGAGAGCAGCTCATCTGCGTAGCTAGAGGAGACTAGTTGGCCTGGAGGGGGTAGTGGCCTGTGGGTGGTGGAGTAAAAGTGGTCAACAGGGCAGGGAGCAGAAGGCAGGTGGAGACTATAATCGTCTAGGTAACAATCTCCACCTTTCTTTGTGACTCCTAAGGGAATTGATCCAAAGCTCTACCAACCAGTGGACATTTGGGTTACAGCCCTGAAAATTATTTGAACTGATTGGGAAAAGGAAATTCAAAAAAGCAATGGACTTCCAGCTAATAAGTAGGTGCGTGTGTAGAGGTGGCAGCGGTGGTGCGTATGTCAGGGCTGGGGGTGGTTTTGTATTGAGTATTTAGGTTTGGGATCTTATTTGTAACCTCTCTATACCTACTGGCTAATCTTACTTGGAACGTACGGGTTGTCCCCAGTATTTAGAATCATGACTTGCTGCTGTTACCTTATAGTTTTTCTTGTCTTTTGGCAAGTGCTTGCTGCCTGCTGTGTGAAAAAGCCTGCACTATGTGCTGTGGAGGATGTGGTCCTGCCCCTGGCTGTTCACTGTCCACACAGTCTTGTTTCATGATCCTTCCTCCTCAGGAGTAAAAGTGCTTCTTTCATCCTTGGATATTTCTCTGTAGATAACACAAGTGGTAGACTGGAACATTTCCAAAATAATATTTTTATTGTAGAAATATCATTTTTATATGAGGAAAGTTAAAATTTTCTCTTAACAGAAGACTTTCACTCAGATCTCATTACTGTCAATTTGATATACATTTTTAGTCTTCTTTTATTGCATATTTATCTTTCAACAAACATTGAGTCAACTGCATTTACAAGATGAATCACTCTGTGTATATGGTTTTGTGACTTGTTTTGTCATGCAATAATACTTTGTGAATAGTATTCCATGGATAGACAGAAAATCATTCCTTAGCTGGGTCTTGGAAATGACCTGGCACTTTTTTTTGGATGCTCTCTTTAATTAAAACTAAAGTTCCATATACAGATCTTTTCCTTCCATCCCTACATTTGTATATTCCAAGAAGCCCATTTGTTAAAAATTATGAATGGAAGGATTGAAAGGAGAGAAATATTTCTTTCCATTTAAGAATTGCATAAAAATGCTCTGAATGTATATTTGACAATATCATCTGCTTCACAGATTTCTTTGGGTGGTGTCCATTTAAATTGTTTTACTCTGTGCCACATGGGCTCTGTGAAGCTATCAGCTGGTCTTCACTGGGGGAGATGTGGCAGAAGAGAACTGAGAGGTAGTAGAAGGTAGGAGTCAGGGGGGCAGGGAGAATCATTGAGAGTAACCAACGCTTGTTCCCAATCCAGGGCCTGGGATTCACGGACATGTCAGCATCACTCTAGTAAGGACTTATGTACCAAGAAGATTTTCTTTGGAGGCAAATTTGCCTTTATCTTCAAACCAAACAAAATCAAAACAGCCAAATGCAGGCTTTTCTTTTCTGGGGGCAATGTTTTCTGCAGAATATTGATAGGTGTCAGGAACAAAAAAGTTCTGTGGTCAAGCAAATTTGGGAAATGCTGTATTTTCCGTAAACCTATTTCTTCAATGCAGGACTTGTCAAACTTTAGCATGCTAATGTGTACTGTGATCCAAGAGAGGGAATCTATCAACTTTTCCCAAACTCATACACTCTTATTCTTTTGATTTTGGGTGTCTGTATATTAACAACTTTGGAAAACGCCAGTCTTGGAGGTATAGTCTTCTATTGATACTGAAGTCAGGAAAAGCAAAAGTGGTTCTGTTTTGTATTGTAGGGTTGAGATGCTAGTTTGTAACTTGTCCTTCTTCAGGGTACTTCAGTCAAAAGCTACGTTCTAATATTGGGAGGTGGGTGTGGCAGAAGTCATTCTTGGGCATTTTAAGTGACAAATTCTAAGCTGAGATGCTTTTCTGAGCAATCTTTGAGTAGAGCTGGTTCTTTCCTTAGACTGCTTACAAAGTTTGCAAAATAGCAGGTGTTGGCTGAGAGACGAAAATTGTGTTTATAGGTCTCAGTATTTTCCCTCTTAGATTCCTCAAACCTTTCACCTTTGTAAGGGCTGTCATCCTGGAATGAGACCCATGCAGCCTTCCTTCCTGGACGCCAGCTGAAGGATCTCCAGTTGCCATCCACGCCCCGCCTCCCCTTCTTGGAGCTGATGATTAACTGCTGTAGTCTGAGCATTGGAGAATGTCCTTAATGAGCCTTAGGACTGGGGGCTGTGCTTGGAGCTGCCTCTAACCACAACTATTCTTAGCGAAAAAAAAAATTACCAGGAAACTAAGGCCCCAGAAGAGGACCTCTGATGGAGGAGTGGTGGGTGTTTGAAAAAAGGAGGTAGGGCAGCATTTCTGGTCATCCATAAATTAAAACAAACAAAGACAAATCACATCCAACTGTAGTCAATTGCTCCTGTAAGAGAAGGAGTGTAATTCAAAGAGGTTTATGTATTTTGGCGGAGGATGGGTGTGTGTGGGAGTTTGAAGGCATGGAATAACATGACTAGGAACCAGCTCCAGTGGCTGGGCAGCTTGTGCTTGCTCACTTCGTCCGGCTAATGTACCTGGAGCCAACGTATTTTTTGCCTTCTTTATCCCTGTTTGATCTCTTCCATGTCTGAGGCACCAAGGGGTGTTGGAAGAAAGGCTGCATGTATCTGAGATAACATCTTATATTTTCACAATTAGGAACCATTTTAAAGCACAGTCGAATATTATGCTCTTTCTCTCTCTTTTTTTATTTTTCGACAGGGTCTCACTCTTGTCCAGGCTAGAGGGCAGTGACACGATCATCGCTCACTGCAGCCTCAAACTCCTCAGCTCCAGCAATCGTCCTGAGTAATTGGGACTACAGGTGCGTGCCACTGTGATGGCTATTTTTTTGTAGATGTGAGGGTCTTGCTATGTTGCCCAGGCTAGTCTCAAACTCCTATGTTCAAGCAATCCTCCTCCCTTGACCTCCCAGAGTATTGAGATCATAGATGTGAGCCATGGTGCCCAGCCCTGTCTTATTCTTATACCAAGCCTGTGAGCAAACATAGGATTTATCTCCATTTTATATATGACAGTAAAACATAGAGACATTAAGATCTTATGCCTGAAATTATAAAGCAAGTTAATGGCAGAGCCAGGAGGGGACTTGGCTTTCCAGCTAGGGGTTCAGGCTTTTCTAATCTAGGACCCTCCGGGTTGCCATACCAGCTTTCTGGGCTTTAACATTTCAACTGAAAAAGGACTGAGTTGTGGTCACAATAGTTTATTCAGTACAGGTAGAATCAAAATTGTTAAATGTGTTTATTAGAAAACTTTTTTGAGTCAACTTTCAGCTGCGGGGCTTAGGTTGGGATTGTGAAAATAAATGAAGACCACTCAAATTAGAACAAGCAAAGGCTGTTTACACATAACTTTCACAAGGGAGTCAGTCACCACCACTCATATTTGGCAGAGACTCCAAGGCAGGCAGAGGAGTGGGAGAGTTTCACAGCAGAAAAAGGAGAAGACCTTTAGTGCACCGTGACGAGGCTGTTAGCCTAGGGAAATCACAGGTGGGCTAATTGGAATGGGCGTCTATGTGATTAGTTAAGGGTGCTTATTTGGTTTTCTCCAGTTGGCCCTAAATTGGAAGTGGGAACAAAAATAAGGGAAGCAGTCAGTGTCAAACGTCAAGTCCTGACCCTTTTGCATCAGTTGCTATAGGGATTATTGTCTGGCTTTCTGGACTGGTTGCTACAGAGAGTAGGTTGGCTTCCTGGGCTGGTTGCTGCAGGTTATGGGTTCTGGTTTTATTTTTATATATAAACTACCCATTGTCCATTTGCATATTCAGCTTCTCAGGATTGAGGGGGAGTGAAGGAATAGGGAGGGGATCTGGGAAGTGCATGGGAGTGAGGGTTCTGGCATCACTTGGGGGTTAATATTTTGCCCCTACTTTTTTGGTCAGGCACTGTTGGTGGTTATCAGGAGATAGAAGGGGTTAAGAGCGAATCCTGCAGTCTTAATATCCTCTGTCTTGCTCAATTTCATTTCGTTTGACAATATTAGTTTCTGTTGTGTGATTACTTTTTTTTTTTTTTTTAAGTGATGGGGTCTTGTTATGTTACCCAGGCTGGTCTCCAACTTCTGGGCTCAAGCTACTCTCCCACTTTAGCCTTCCAAGTAACTGGGGCTACAGGTGCCCACCACCATGCCTGGCTGAGAATGGCTTTAATGCAGTAGACTATTGCTTACTATTTCCAAAGTAGTGAACTTTCAGATGTTATTAGCAAATGTGGACCCAGACCTTGGCTACCTCGTCCTGGATACTCTGGGTATTTCTTGATTCTGGTTCCTTGGAGAGACTCTACTTTGGAGAAAATGAGGAAGGTTTCTAAAAGAAATGGATGTAAGAAAGAAATTTTGAAGAATGGGTAGCTTTGGGGGCAAGTTAAAAATGTGCTGAAAAGTGTAAAAGGCAGGGAAATAGGAGCAGTGTGGGCAAATGTATGAAGTAGAAATATGTGTCCACGGAAAGGAAGATAGCCTGGTATAGGAATGAGATTTGTATGAGGTGAGGTTGGAGGGACCTTGAATGTCATTCTTAGGAGCCTGAATTGTATTGGTGTTGGAAGCCTTAATGTTTTAAACAAGATCTGAGATCCAGGCTGGGCAACATAGTTAGACCCCTTCTCTACAAAGTAATAATTAAAAAAAAACTAGACAGATGTGGTGGCACTCCTGCAGTCCCAACTACTCAGGAGATTGAGGTGAATGCGAGCTGATTGTGACCAGGAGTTTGAGGCTGCAGGAGCCATGAATGCACCACTGCACGCCAGCCTGGGCAACAGGGCAAGACCCTGTCTCTAAATAGAGAGAGAGAGAAAAAATGATCAAAGTTGAATATTTAGGATGATTACCATGGCAAAAGAGTGTGTGTTGACTTTGAAGAACAAGACAAGGATGCAAGTGGTGGAAACTGATTCTTTCAATAATGAAGAAATAAGTTTTAACAGAAATTAACACATCTTTTGAAAGGCAGCTGTCAACATACTTCCAATTGAGCGTTTTGAGGACATCAGTCTTTTATATGGAGATAAACATGAACCCACCCCACATCCCACATGGAAGTTCTGAAGGTATACCTCAGGCTCAGCTTAGCCCAGGTAAGTTCATCAATAGCCAATTTAAAAATGCAGCTGATAACAACAGGCAAGACCAAGGGGAGGGGATACGAGGAGTGAAGGCAGAAGTACAGTGAGCTGGGAAAAACAGCTTACTGTGTGGCAAATGGTAACAGGGTATAGACTGAATGATTATACAGCAAAATAAGAGGAGAAACTTCAAATTATTCTGTTATAATGTATCCTCACAAACCTTGGATTCTTATTTTAAAAAACGTTAAATTATGTCAAGATTTCACTAAATCTGTATTGACTAAAAATCTAGCTTTTTGGAACAAATGCATAATATTAGATTATTTACTTGTAAGTATTCTAAAAGGCTTCAAATAAGTGCATCATTTTGACATGATGCATGAATTAATCTTACTGAAACAATCAGGTGAGTTTTTGAAGTGTGCATGAGGATGTTTATAATTTACAATGGTGAAAAAATGGGCACAACAGAAAAATAATTAAATATGTTATGATATATTTAAGCAATGGCATACTATGTAGGCTTTAAGATGATATGACTCTGTGTTGACTTAGAAAGACATCCATTGCATGCTAAGTTTTAAAGAAAGGAGGTATCCAAACTTTGGATATAACGTGTTCCCATTTTTGTGCTTTAAATATGTCAATATTCTTATATATAAACATCTGGAAGGCTACATAGCAAAGGCTAACAGTGGTTTGATGTAGGCTGTTTGACACAGTCTTCTCTATTTTCTTATTTAAATTTCCCCCCATTTTCTGAAAAAAAAAAAAAATTTTTTTTTGCCATGAGAAAATAGAAATTCATTTTAAAAGTTTACTTCTGTTAAAAGAAATAAAATGGTATAATTCTCTTGGAACGTCTTTGGAATAGAAAGAGTGTTTACTCTTTCTAATAAACATCTACATATTTATAAATACGTATGTAGTATATGTGTGTTTGGGTTCCTGTGGCTAAATATACATGTCTATTTATATAAAGGCTATATATGCACAGGAAACCTAGAAAATATACTTTTTTGATGTGGTCAAATTTTCTTTTGTAAAAAGATTAAGTCACTCTGCATAATGGTGTATTTTTCCTGTTAGAAATTATAGTCCTTTCCAGGTGGGAAAAATCACTGCCTCAGCCCTGGATCTTTCAACCAAGACTTGGAGAGTGGTTGCATAGCAACTACTGCTGACGTAAATGACCAGTCTTGGTTCTCTGGGGTATGATATTGACTTGCACAATAAAATGATGCATTCAGATACTTTGCCAGCTATAATAGGATAAAAGAGCTAGGACCTTTTGGGAGCCATTTGAAAAAAGACTTGGTGAAATGGAGAGCATTCAGTTTGTTCTGTTAGAAATGATGGATTGAATACAGGACAGCTTTGAACAATGAAATTCAACGATGCAAATTCCTCAAGAAAGGAATCATTTTCCCTTCTTTTCATCAATGCTCCTACTAGGTACTAAGCTCTGTGATAGTTGCTAGGGATATAGTAATGATAACAAGTAGTCGCTACCATCTGGGAACTAGGAAAAACACAAAAGCTAAGAACTCCAATACCTGATGCTAAGTGATCAGAGTATACAGGAGGGTGTCATGGGACACACAGGAAGCCTATTCAATGCCACCTTGGGATTGTTCCATAAGCCTTTCTTGAGCAGTGACTGTGTGTTTTGGTATAGGAATACAAAGATGAATGAGACTTGGCTCCTGGCCATAAGGATTTAAAACCTGACAGAAGAGACATATAAACAATTCAATCTAATACAATGTGGTAAATGCTCAGCTAGCAGAGGGATTAAAGTATGAGAGCACAGAGATAGAGATTAATGAATGAATTAATGCCTACTTAATGCTCGATTGTTTGCAAAACCCTCAAAGCATGTGATCTCATTTGATGTTTATGGACAGGTAGGATTTATCTCTATTGATGAAGAAACTCAGGCTCAAAGATGTTGTGATTGGTCTAAGGTTGGTGTCATAGTCTCCTTGAACTGTTGTAATAAACTACCACAGACTGGATAACTTAAACAATACAAATGTATTTATTATTATTATTATTTTACAGTTCTGGAGGCCAAAAGTCCCAGATCAAGGTCCTGCAGAGTTGGTTCCAGGTAAGGGTTCTCTTCCTGACTTGCAGATGACTACCTTCACAAGGTGTCCTTACATGGTAGAGAAGGAGAGAGGGTGAACATGCTCGCTAGTATCTCTTCTGATAGGGATACTAATCCCATATGACCAAGGCCCCACCTTTTTTATCTTATTTAACTTTAATTACTTCCAGGGAGGCCCCATGTCTAAATATAGCCACGCTGACAGGTTAAGTCTTCAAAATAGGAATTTTGGGGGAACAGAAACAGTGCATAAGAGTTGGGCTATGAACTTAGGGGCTTCAGCCAACAATAGTGTGTGTGTATGTGTGTGTGTGTGTGTGTGTGTGTGTGTGTGTGTGTGTATTGAATACAGGACAGCTTTGAACAATGAAATTCAACAATGCAAATTCCTCAAGAAAGGAATCATTTTCCCTTCTTTTCATCAATGCTCCTACTAGGTACCAAGCGCCGTACTAGTTGCTAGGGATATAGTAATGATAACAAATAGTCTCTACCATCTGGGAACTTACAGGACAGTAGGAAAAACACAAAAGCTACACTTGTGTATTTCCTTCACCATATTAGATCTAAGAGGCATTTTTTTCCCAATGTGATGAATCTGTGACTTCCTCTTAACACTGAGGACATAAACAGGTCTGGCATTTTGGGTCTCTGGCTACTCTTCCTTTCCCAGCTTGTCTTGAGGACTTGCTGACATGCTGTCCTTTCTACAGTGCTTTCCTTGGGTTTATGCACAGTCCATCCATACCCATTTGGGGCTTGTCACTTGGGATCCTTAGTTTTGAGGACAAGGTGGGATAATAGTGGAGATCATGACCTGGAGGCTAGTTCTATTTAAAAAGGGTTGGATGCCTGGGGCAGGTCCCCATTGCCCTGCCCAGGATGAGACTGCAGCCTGCTCAAGGACCATTTAGAGGAGTAGGAAGGAGGTGGTGGAGGTAGCCCAGGTGGCAGCTAGGACTACAGGGCTGGGAAGGGCATTTTGCCCAACAGCAACAGCTGCTGTTCCATATCGGGCTTTCTGTCTTCTTACCCTCCCAATCAAGGAGCACACCTAATGCTTCTTCCTGCCTGTGTGGGGCTGGTGTACCCCTTTCCTGGCTTCTTCCATCTTTGCCTCATGTTCAAATTACTAGGGCAACATTTAAATATTATTAGTATTCACCCTATCTTGAGAGATTCTGCTTTAACTGGAGTGGGACTTACGGTTCCTATTTTTTGAACGCTCCTCAAGTGATTTCAACATGTGGCCAAGGATGAAAATTGGACCCATTCCCTCTGCCGCATTTTTGAGGGGGTGGGGCAAAGGCTGTGATTCCCAGGCTCCTACAGCCTCATCCAATTTGATTCTCTAAAGACCTGTGGGATAGAAGGTATCATTACCTTGCATTTGGCCTGTGAGTTGGGAAGCTTTTGTGGGTAGGCAGGTTTAGGTAGAAAGAAAGGCCAGACTTGGTATGAGGAAGTCAGGAAGGAATGATATTGTTTTCTTGCTTTTTAGGGCAGACAGGATTTCATTCAGTTATTCATTGAACAGTATTTACTGAACAGCACCTCCATGCCAGGTGCTGTACCAGGGGATGGGTTAAGAGCTAGCTCTTGACACGTGACACCCTCTGGGGCTGAGCCTTAGTGATTCTTTGGAGAAGCATGTGTTGTCGGAGCACTGTGGAACTGGAAAAGATACCGCCAGGCATGGTTTTCTTTGCCTACATGACTCAAATACTGAAAGAATGAAAGTAATGTATTCTTCCATTTAAAATGAAGCCTAGTCAGAATTTGTAATCTTGCTGAGATGTAAGTTCACAAACCATAGCAAAGGATAATTATGACAAATTGGAATTATAGCTTGATGACCAGGAAGAGAGGACGACACATCACACTAGACTCACGAATTCTACTCTGGCAAAGCTGATGGCTCTGACACCCACGAAGTCCATCCATCTCTGCCCAGGGACATTCCGCTAAACAAAGCCAATTGGTATCTCACATTCTGAAGATTTTTCGAATATTATTACTAAGGCATTTTCCATTGTTTTGTTTTAATTCAAGTGGGTTTTTATCTGAGACTTAGAGGTCATAAGTTTTATATCCTCAGGCTTGATTTAAACAGCCACGACAGATAGTAAACAACGGTCTCATTCTCTTGTAACAATAGTTCATGACATTGTGGTAAGAAACTACGTTTAGCAGCTGAACATAACGAAAAACGCATGGTCTTTGGAGTTGAACTGGCCCAAATATGAATCCTGGATCTTTCATTTACTTTGCTGGGATCTAGGGCAAGTTACTTAAGCATTTTAAGCCTCTGTTTCTTCATTTAAAAAATGGGGATAGCAATGTGAAAGAGTATACATATGCCTTGAGCAGTGGCTAGTATGTAACTGGTTTTTGATAAATATTCCTTTCTCCATGTGCAATGACATGACACACGGCCCATCTCACGACCCTGGTTTAAGGATATGTGAAGCCCACAAGAGGTCTTAGTTGAAACTTTGTATTGGAAAAGGAGATTTTATAATTTCCACCATTAATTATAAATATCTAAGGAAAAGAAATGGTGTGTTTCTTATACTTGTAAATTGCCTTTAATCCTGAATGCTTGTGAATAGTTGAATAATAGGCAGACACAACAGCTTTATGTTAAAGTAACAAGACAAACAATAATACCTGTCAATAGAGCCTGCCTTCTGTGCCACACACTTTATATATCTTATTATTATTTTTAAGGCAGAGTCTTGCTCTGTTGTCCAGGCTGGAGTGCAGTGGCATGTTCACAGCTCGCTACAGTCCCGACCTCCTGGTCTCAAGCAATCCTCCCACCTCACCCTCCTAAGTAGCTGGAACCACAGGCACGTGCCACCATGCCCAGCTGATTTATATTTATTTTTGTAGATATTTGTCTACAAAAAATATTTCTCTCTTCAAAATATTTTGAAGAGAAGATGGGGTCTCACGATGTTGCCCAGGCTGGTTTCAAATTCCTGGGCTCAAGTGATCCTCCTGCCTCAGCCTCCCAAAGTGCTATTTTATCCTCATAATAACTTTTAAGAGAGGTGTTATCTCTATTTGAAAATAAAGAAACTAAACAGTGGACAGGTTAATTGTCTTTCCCAAAGTCACACAAACAGTGGTAGAGGTGGGATTTTAAGCCAAGGATTGTCAATACATCACTGGAGATGGTGGCTATCCTACTAAGAATGTTATTTCTTAAATTCAGTCATGAGATTAGCATTCCCGTACCAATATGCTGGACACTTGCTGAATAAATGACTATATAGAATCAGTGTCTGAAAGCAGGGAATGCTTAGTTACTTAGCACAATTATTTCCTGGATGAGGGCTTGAGCCAAATGAATGGGGTAATGGCCTCTAATGAACCCAGGGCCCTTGGGTCAGTGGCATCTGCGATGCAATGATTACATGCTAATAATTTCAATTTGCATTGTAGTTCAAGAAATGGATGGACAGTTCTTATTGCTTGGCCTTTTTTGGACATTTTGGTTGAGTATAATTTTTCCTTATTGCCTTCTCAATACTTTTATTTTGGTTTAACAGTCTTTGCAAGTGTATCCATTGAGTGATATGTATGGTTTTATGACATTGATATTCTAATGACACATAGGGGCTTCCAGATTTGTAGTAAGTCTAGAATTCATCTCCAGTGACTACACTGAGCAAAAACAGAATATGTACTTCGTAATGACAAAAATTTTTAGTAACGTCTCTCTAATTAGCTTAATGATTTCAACAACTGATTTTTAATATGCATGAGCTTAATTCCTGTCAAGAGCAGAAATCTCAGATTCCTCTCAAGGTCTCCCTTCATACTTACCTTCAATAATTTAATAAATGTGTATGAGTCTATAGTTGCTCATGTTTTCTCCATTTATATGCATTTATCCAGGTCATCATGTGGTTAGAGTGATGACATACAAAGGAAATTCAGGCCTCTTGACTCAGAGCCAGAGGCCTGTATAAACATTCCTGTGTCTGAGATTTGGGGGTTGAAGAAGGTCTCTGGACCTGTCCCCTCAAAATGTCAGGAGCTTACTGCATTTCCCAAAAGGATCATGCTTAGAAAATGTAGGCTTTGTTGCTAAAAAATACATAATGATCATTACTTTGACATTTGAAGTATCTGGCTCTTTTCAGATTAGGCAGATGATAGCAAGGGGTGATTAGTGGTGCTGAGGAAGGAGAGAGGGGTTGATGAATAGGATATGAATAATAACCCTTTACTGAGGCAAGCAAACAGAACCCAACAAACAATATACGGAAAAAACTGTTAAAAACACAGTAACACAAAACCTCACAGGGCTCCACAGAAATACAACCCAAAAACAAACTCCAGACCTCCTGGCTTAACATAATTCCAGAAAAGACCCAGTAAGGTCTGAGTAAAGTGTCCATGGCCAAGAGGAACTGACAAAGTCAGACTCCAGGGGTCCTCACATTTCTGGTTTCCCATTAGATTTTATCTCCCATCTCAAGCAGTAGGATCCGGCAAGAGAGATACAAAAGACTCAGCAATTCAACGTTCAGAAAAGCGGGGGGAAGAAGCAAGGCCATGCCTCTCTGTTAGTAATCCTCTGTGCTTTAGACCACAGTGTGAGAATTCGGAGGCGTGAGGGCAAAAGGAGGCTACAGCAGGAATCTTAGCCTGGGATTAGTTTGAGGGAGTTTTGCATGAAAGTATTTACTTTGGGAAGATAATATTAGCTCAATTATTTCCCATGGAAACTGGAAAATAAACTTTCACTTTAAACTAAACACATGCACATACTTAGTTTCTATTTGCACTCTTTTCCCGACTAGTGAGTAAGGTCTGTGTGCATGTGTGTATGTGTATGTGTGTCTGTGTGTGTGTGTGTGTGCATGAATATGTATGCTTCTTTATGGCCCTATTTTTGCTTCGATTTATCTTATTTCATTATTTCATGCTTGCTGCCTAGCAGACATGGTTGGATGGATTTTGATCAGGGTAAAGGCAGTTTGCCCACTATCTGCCATGGCAGGACTTAAGCCTACCAGTCAGTAGGCCTTCCTGAAGTTCAGCTTGTCTTGTCAAAATGCTGATGCATCAAGATTGATGTGTTTTGAGTAGGAATTATTTTTCAAAGTCTTGTTTGGGCCAGCTCTGGTCTGGTGCCATGTCTTACGTAATGTATATCATGAATCTTCACTGAGAAAGAAACAACAGACCTATGTTTCTGAAGTGTCCTTCTGCTTAGGTTTGCCTGTACACTATTGGTAAAATCCTTTTTCTAGAAGCCTCAGAATGAGTCCAGGATCCAGAAGAGGAGTGTATCATGCTTGTGGGTTTAACAGTTTATCTGTCATCACCCCCTCCTGCCCTGTGAAAAAGCCAAGCTCTCTCACTGAGAATAATTTAATGCCACTCTTCTAGGATAACAGAGAGTCACTTAATGCATGTATTTAGTCAGTCTTTGAAGTACAGAAAGTGTGTCGATTTCTGTTTAGGAGGAGTGTGCCCAAAGGAGTGGAGTGATTCTGTTCCTTCTCTTTTTTTTTTTTGAGATGAAGTCTCACTCTGTTGCCCAGACTGGAGTGCAGGGGCACGATCTTGGCTCACTGCAACCTCTGCCTCCCAGGTTCAGGCAATTCTCCTGCCTCAGACTCCTGAGTGGCTGGGATTACAGGAGTGTGCCACCACTCCCAGCTAATTTTTATATTTTTAGTAGAGACGAGGTTTCACCATGTTGGTCAGGCTGGTCTCAAACTCCTGACCTTGTGATCCACCCACCTCGGCCTCCCAAAGTGCTGGGATTACAGGCATGAGCCATCGTGCCTGCCTGGCCCTGTTCCTCCTCTTTCACCTCCTTCTCCCCTTGATTTTGAGCACTGCATAAAGCATGGTATTATTGAGGATGTTGCTGGGGTATTCCCTTTAGTTTTTACTACATATCAAATCACCCCATAGTTTTTGTGGGTTAGAAATTTGTAAACCTGTGATGTGTGGTTCTGGAAGGGAGTGTCTCCTGCAGGAACATATAGGAGCTTGGGTCTGGCTGGACATCTCTCTCTCTCCATGTATTCTTAGGGTGTCTATGTGATCTTTCCTCTTGGGATAATTTGGGCTTCCTCACAACATGGTGGCTTCAGGGAGTTGGACTGTTACGTGATAAATCAGGGTTTCAGTGCCAGTGTCCAGTGAGCCAGGGGAAGCATCCTCTTTCCTAACAGCCTTGGAAATCATGTGGTACTACTTCTGTTGCATTCTGTTGGTTCTAAGCAAGTCAGTGTACTCAGAAATAAGGAAAATGGATACAGACCCTACTTTTTGATGGGAGGAGTATCAAGGTAATATTGTAGAATAGCATTTGCCATCTTTGGGGAATACAATTTGCCATAGGAATAGCTCTATTCAAGAAAAAATGATCACAGTAAGGAAAGTCTAACTGGAAATAATCCTTTTGGGAAGTTCTGTGATCTCAAAATGTTGCACTCCAGTTTGAATGGTAAAATATACACTGACCTTTCTGCACAGTCATTTTTTTTATACTTTAAAATGTTACATTGTGGCATACTTTACGTTCAATAAATAGAACACATCTTAAATATACAGTTTAATAAACTTCGATAAATGTATGCACTTGTGTGACAACCAATCAAAACACAGAATACTTCCATCACCCAAAAAATTCCCTTGTGCTCCTGTGGAGTAAACCCTTGCTGTCCTTGGTCCCAGGCAACTTCTGGGTTGCTTTCTGTTACTATTGATCAGTTTTGCCTGTTCTAGATTTTCATGGAATCTTACAGCATATACTCTTTTGTGAGCATAACAGTTTTGAGATTCATTCATTGTGTTCTATGTATCAACATTATTTCCAAGTAATATGCCATAGAATAAATGTACTGTAATTTGTTTATCCATTCTCCAGCTGATAGACATTTGGGGTTGTTTGTTGTTTTGGGGTATTATGAATAAACCTAGTATGAATATTCACATACAAATGCTTATGTGGACATACCCTTCCATTTCTGTTGGATTAATAACGAGGAGTGGAATTGCTGGGCAATATGGGAAATTTATGTTGAACTTTGTGAGAAATTATCATTCTGTTATCCGAAGTGGTTGTTCCATTTTACATTCTCATCAACAACATAAGAAAGTTTCCATAGCTTTACATCCTCACTGTGCTTGGGTGTGTCAGTCTTCAATTTCAGATAATCCACTGTGTAGTGGTTTAAAGATACATTTTCCTGATAATCAGGATGTTGAGCAATTTTCATTCATTTATTAGATATTAATATATATCTCTGTTTGTAAACTATCTGTTCAAATCTTCTGCCCATTAAGTATTTTAAAACATATTTTTCCTGTTGGATTATAGTTATTTAAACAGTCTCAATACAAGACTTTAATTAGGTATGTGTATTGTATGTTTTTCCCAGTCTGTGGATTGCTTTTTTATTCTTTTATGGTGTCTTTGCACTGGAAGTCATTAATTTTGATAATGTTTTATTTATACTTTTTAATTTTATGGTTTGTTCTATTTATTTGTTCTATCTAAAAAAATCTTTCCTATTCCATAGACACAAAGATTTTCTTCCACATATTTTTCTAGAAGTTTTATAGTTTTAGCTTCTATTTCTATGATCAATTTTTGTTTATGGTGTGAGGTAAGGAACAAAGTTTATTTGTTAAAATATAGGATGTGGTTTTTCAAGAACTATGTTGAAAACACTGTCCTTTACTTATTGAAGTACCTTGGCATCTGTGTTAAAAATCAATTGACTATTGTGTAATTATGTTTTTGACTGCCTATTGTGTTCCATTTATTTATATGTCTATCCTTAAGTAAATATCACACTGTCTCCATTTCTATAGCTTTATAGAAAGTCTCAAATTTCATTCTAAAACTGCTTTTACCATTCTTGGTTCTTTGCATTATATCACCATAAATTTCAAAAACACTCTGTCAATTTCTTTTTTAAAAAGCTTCCTGGGATTTTTATTAGAATTACATTGAATCTATAAATCACTTCAGGGAAATTTATCTTTTTAAAATGTTTAATCTTTTGATTCATGAACATAGTATATCTCTTCATTTATTTAGGATTTAAAAAAATGTATCTCTTACACAGTTTTTGTTAGATTTATGCTTATTTTATATTTCAATCCTACTGTAAATAACATTGTCTTAAGTTTCATTTTTGTGATTATTCATTGTACTAGTATACAGAGGTAAAAATGGTTTCTATATTAATCTAATATCTTGCAACCTTGCTGTTGACATCTATTAGTTGTAATAGTTTTTATTATGGATTCTTTTGTACAATCATATCATCTGTGAATAAAGGAAGTTTTACGTCTTCCTTTCCAATCTGTATGCCTTTTATTTTCTTTTTCTTGCCTTATTGCACTGGTTAGGACGTCCAATACAACTTTGAAAGAAAATGATAAGACTATGCATCCTTGCCTTGTTTCTAATATTAAAAGAAAAACATTCAATATGATATTAAGTGTAATGTTAACTGTAGATTTTTTTTTGGTCGATGCCTTTTATTGTGTTGAGGAAATTCCATTTTACTCTTAGTTTGCTGAGGGATTTAAAAATAATTATGCCTGATTTTTGAATTGCTTTTTACGCATCTATTGGAATGGTTATAAAGTTTTTCTGCTCAATTCTATTGATATAGTGTGTTGCATTAATTACTCTCTAATGGCAAACCTGTTTGCATTCCTGAGACAACTCCCATTTGGTCATGATGTATTATCTTGTTGCAGTGTCTATCAATGGAGTGTCTCTCTTGAGATTGGAGGAAAGATATTGGCTAGGACTGAAGTTATCTAAAGCCTTGTCTGGTTGAAAGTTTCTGCTTCCAGGAAACTTCCTGCTGAAAGTCATATAACTATGTTTGGAAGTAGACCTTTCTTTACTGTGAACCTGTTTTCTGAATGTGACAGCTAGATTCCTGCAGAGTGAATGAGTGATTGGGTACCTTGTGACGAAGGGAGGCGAGAAGAGAAAAAGAGCAAGTATTAGAGTGAGAGACTGAAACAAAACTTTTATATTTCTGTTTTCTATTTCATTGACTTCTGCTCTTATAATTTTCTTCTTTCTATTCATTTAGTGCTCACTTTTGGTCCTCTTTTTTAGTTCCTTGAGTAGGAATATTAGAGCATTGATTTTTAAAATGTATTCTTTTTCATGTGAGCATTTAAAGCTTTGAATTTCTCTTTAATCCTGCTGACATGAAAAAGAATACATTTAAAAAATCAATGCTCTATACATTCTGATGTGCTGTGTATTTGTCATCAGTTAAAATACTTAAAAGTTTCTCTTGAAATTTCTTCTTTGGCTTATGGCTTATGAATTATTTGAAAGTGTTTTTAGTTAATTTCCAAAAAGTGAGGATCCTACAGTTATATTTTTGTTATTCATTTCTAATTTATTTTCGTTGTGATAAGAGAATATGCTCTGTATAATTTTAATTTTAAAAATGTATTTCTGCCTCTTTTATGACCCAGCGTAGGTCTACCACAGTGAATATTTTATTTGTACTTGAAAAGAATATGTATTTGTCTATGTTACAGGTAGTGTTTTAAAAATATCAATTAAGTCATGTTGCTTGATTGAGTTTTCCATGTCTTCTATATCCTTACTGATTTTTTAAAAATATACTTGTTTTATCAGTTACTGGCAGAGGAGTGTTGAAATCTTCATCTCCCTGTTGGCTTGTTTATTCTTCCCCTCCGTTTATCAATCTTTCTTCATGTGTTTTGAAGTCTTGCAATTGAATGGATACACATTTAGTACTGTTATGTTGTCAAGAAAATTGATCCTTTTTAT
This sequence comes from Callithrix jacchus, assembly GCF_049354715.1. Taxonomy (NCBI): domain Eukaryota; kingdom Metazoa; phylum Chordata; class Mammalia; order Primates; family Cebidae; genus Callithrix; species Callithrix jacchus. Next base: position 77,501,929 of record NC_133515.1, on the reverse strand, counting down.
CAATGAGAGACTATATCTCTTTTTGTCTGTTAATCTTTCTTATCTTGATATCTGCTTTGTTCAAACTTTACTTTCCAACTTTTTTATGATTAGTGTCCAAATGGTATGTATTTTTCTCTCCTTTTACAACAATTATCTTCTCTGTTTCAAAATGTTTGACATACATTTCTCCTAGACAGTATATATGGGTCTTGCTTTTTGAAAATCTGACAATCTCTATGGGTGTTTTCTATTTTTATTTTTTTTGACAATTTCTGTTGTCCAAATTATAGTGCTTAGACGATGGTTAATGTAATATCAGTATGCTTAAATTTAAGTTTATCATCCCTCTTGCTACTGATTTTCTATTCATTCCATACTTGATTTTCTCAATTTTTCTCTTTTTCTGATTTATTTTGTATTGCATAGTTTAGCATTTTATTTTATTTCTAATATTGGCTAATCCTTATATTTTTAAATTTGTGGTTATTTAGTGTTTAAAATATACATCTTAAGTCATCAGCGTCTACCTTCAAGTAATACACTAGCACTTCATGTATAAGAACATTAACATTATACACTCCCATTTCTCGCTCTCATTCTTTGTGCTATTGTTGTCATACCTTTTACTTATGCATATATTATAAATTTCATAATATATTCTAATTTTTATTTAAGTCATAATTATGTTTTAAATAAACTTAAAAACAATCCTCTTATATTTGCTCACAAACTTGCCATTTCTGGAGCTCTTTGTTATGGTTGAAGATCTGAGGTTTTATCTGTTGTTTTCCTTCAGCTTGAAGAACTTCCTTTTAAATTTATTGTAGTACAGGTCTGATAATCATACATTCTCTCAGCTTTGGTTTGTGTGAAAATGTCTCCATTTTGTTTTTATTTTTATTTATTTATTTATTTTGAGACAGAGTCTCACTCTGTTGCCCAGGCTGGAGTGCAATGACACGATCTCAGCTCACTGCAACCTCTGCCTCTTGGGTTCAAGTGATTCTCCTCCCTCAGCCTCTCAAGTAGCTTGGCCTACAGGCACGTGCCACTGTACCCAGCTAATTTTTTGTATTTTTAGTAATGATGGGGTTTCATTGTGGTAGCCAGGATGGTCTTGATCTTTTGACCTTGTGATCCGCCTGCCTTGGCCTCCCAAAGTGCTGGGATTACAGGCGTGAGCCGCCGCACCTGGCCTGTTTTTATTTTTAACAATATGTTTGATGAATATAAAAGTCTAAGTTTACTTTTTGTCCCTTTTTGGAACTTTAAAACATGCCATTCAGTTGTCTTCTGGCTTACTTCGTTACTAATACGAAGTCATTGGTTTTCTTATCTTTTTTTTTTTTGTATCAAATATGTTTCTTCCTGACTCTGGCTACCTTTTCTCTCTATTTCTAGTTTTTAGCAATTTTAATATGGCGTGCGCTAACGTGTTTTTCTTTGTGTCTATACTATGTGAACTATATTCATATTCTTGGATCTGTAGGTTTATGCTTTTTATAAAAATTTGAAAAATGTAGCAATTATTTCATATTTCTATTCCTATGTCTTCATGTTCACCAATCTTCTCTTTTCCAGTGTATACACTGCTATTGATCTCAGTCAAAAAATTTTCACTTCAGATGGTATGCTTTTTAGCTCCATAGGTTTCATTTGGTTCTCTTTTATATTTTCAATTTCTCTATTTTTTTAAATCTTTGAATGTATGTATAATATCACTTTAGAAGTCTTTGTCTATGAATTGTCATCTGTGTCATTTCTGTGTATATTTCTATTGACTGATCTTTCCCTCCTGGCAACTGGTCTCATTTTACTGCTTCTTATCAGGGTTACTCTTTTTTTGATAGGATACTGGACATTGTAAATATCACTTTATTGAGTGGACTTTGGAATCTTCTTTTACAGATATTTGGATTTTATTTTGGCAGACAGTTTAGCTACTTTTAGACCAACCTGATTCTTTTGAGGTTTGTTTTAAGCACAGGTCTGCAGGAGCCTCAGTCTAGGCCTAATACTTCTGGGGTCTTTTCTGAATGCCCTGCTTGTTCTATGAGATTTCTATACCACAATTGGTTAGAACTTGGATGCCTCCCAAGCTTGTATGAGTTATGGGAATTGTTCAGCTTACAGCTCCTTGTCAGTTCTTTCACTGATAGTTATTTTTTGCCTGGTTTCATGGTGTCTTACCACATATATGCAGAACAGGGTATGTTCTGAAGACTCAAGGGACCACATATGCAGCTTTCTGAAGCTCTTTCTCTGTGTGATTTTCTTCCCTTTGGAACTCTGCCTTCCAAATTCAAGCTGCCCTAGCCTCTTCTAACTCCAACCTTGTCTCTTTAACTCCATGAGATTTATGTGGGTCCCACGTATCTATCTGTCTATCATCTATCTATCTATCTATCTATCTATCTATCTATCTATCATCTATCTATCTATTTTTTGAGACAGAGTCTTGCTCTGTTGCCCAGGATGGAGTGCAGTGGCACAATTTTGGCTCGCCATAATTTCTGCCTCCCGGGTTCGAGCAATTCTCCTGCCTCAGCCTCCCAAGTAGGTGGAACTACAGGCATGCGCCACCACGCCCAGCTAATTTTGATATTTTTGGTAGAAATGGGGTGTCACCATATTGGCCAGGCTAGTCTCGAACTCCTGACCGTAGGCGGCCCACCTGCCTCTGCCTCCCAAAGTGCTGGGATTACAGGCATGAGCCACTGCACCTGGCTGGATTCCACTTTTATATGCTCTAGTCTTCAGGTAGAAAGCTGGGATGGTTTTAGGGCTTACTGTGTTTGTTTTCTTTCTTTTGGGGATCAAGTCCCATGCAGTCTGCAGCTTATGTTTAAAAAGAGTTGTTACATAAGTCTTTTTCCTTTTGGAAAAATAGTTTATAGTGGGCAAGTTAGTCTAGTACCAGTTACTGTATCATATACAGTGAGTAGAAGTTATAAAATCATATTTTAATCAAAGTGGAACAATATTTTTTTCATTATTCTTTGTAGGCATATATAATTTTATCTGATGAGTGGTTAACTGAAAAAAAAAATCCCTTTAGTACAATACAGAGAAATTAAGAATTTCCAATAAGAGAACTAGATTCTTAGAGTTGAGTTAATTTGATGTGTCTTTTGACCATTGGACAGGGCTCCAAAATGATCTGGGAGAGAATCTGGCTGCAGTTGCTCTTAACAAATATCAAAGTATCCTTTATTTTCTCACTCATTCTGCTTTTGTCTACAGAAAGTGAATTCAAAACAGCTGTAGAGGAGACACATCAGGTCAGAAGGGATTTGCTGCTCTGAACTGCCAGTTACACTGCACAAAAATATGTCACATACCTTTTTGTAGAGCCACTAGTGTGGCATACAAAGAAAGGGTTCTTATTGGTATCTTGGCTGCCATTGTGGTTTTATGTTCTCATGGTTCGGAAGCCATGAGTTAGAAAAAGCCATGGTACCTGGCTGACAAACCAGCTGACATAAATGTGCTAACCATTTTCTGGCAGGTGGCCTGGTCTGCTAGCTGGCTTCTGAGAAATGATACACATGGAGGCCTCACAGACAGATCACCACTATCTTCAGCCTCTGAAAAGTTCTGGAATCTGAATCTGGAATGAGTTTATTGCTCTCTATTTTCACTGGAAATAGACCAAAGAAACTGCCAAAGACGCTTTCTGTGTCAAACGTCAATGTGACTGTGTGTGTTAAGGTGTTGGGTTCTTCAAATGGGTGAGCCTAGGAAGAGTTAAATCTCTCTCTCTCTCTTTCTCATCTATCTACCTATCTAAATATATATGCTGTAGCTCTCTATATAATACTCCTAGTTTACATATTGTTTTAAGATATAGATAAAACGAATGCAGGCTAGTTTCTCAATCCCTCATCTGTAATAAAAAAAGAACATTAACTTGTACTGCATAGGATAGGAGAATACAATGAATTTATGTGTGTAAATAACTTAATACCTAGTACATAGTGCCTTAGCTCAATACATTTTTACTACTGTTATTGTTGTTTTATACTATAGATGGAAGGTAGTGCTTCTTGGTTACTCCAAGACTTATTCTGTAGAATATAGTAGAGCTTGGCTCCTCTGTGGCCCTGTTTCAGCTTTTTGGTGATGTTTATCTATATCTTCTTTTTAACATATGCTTTAGGAAACACATTTCCCTTCTCTTTCTCCTCCCCTCCCCTCTTCTCCCCTCCCCTCCCCTTCCCTTCCCTCCCCTTCCCTTCCTTCTCCTCTCCTCCCCTTCCCTCTCCTCCCCTCCCCTTCCCTCTCCTCCCCTCCCCTTCCCTGTTCCCTTCCCTCTTCCCTTTCTTTCCCTTCTCTCTTCCCTTCCTTTCCCTCTTCACCCTTCCTTCTTCCCCCTTCCCCCCACTCCCCTCCCCTCCCCTTCTCTTTCTCTCATCCACTTTCCTTCCCTTCTTTCTTTCTTCTTTTAATGGATATAGTATTTCTAATAATAGTCCTATTAGACAGACTATAAATAATGATATTTGTAGATTTATTTGGTTATGACCTTGGCTTTGAGTTTACCTCAGTGTTCAGCATTATCTGCCAAAACCAAGAAAAGAACCAAGGTAAGAAAATTGAAGTTAAATTGTGATGATTCACAAATGTTGTGTGAAGAAGCATTTTGTAGGCACGGTTCTCCTGTCTGAGGCTTGGATTTTGGTGTGACAGACAAGAATGTAATTTTAAAGTATTAAGATCACGGTACAGTTCACGACTGCAAAAATATGGAACCAACCCAAATGCCCATCAATCAACAAGTGGATAAAGAAACTGTGGCATATATATATATGATGGGATACTACTCAGCCATGAAAAGGAATGAATTAATGACATTTGCAGCAACCTGGATGAGATTGGAGACTATTATTTTAAGTGAAGTAACTCAGGAATAGAAAACCAAACATCACATGTTCTCACTCACAAGTGGGAGCTAAACTATGAGGATGCAAAGGCATAAGAATGACACAATGGACTTTGGGGACTCAGGGGGATAGTATGGGAAGGGAGTGAGGGATAAAAGACTACAAATAGGGTTCAGTGTATACTGCTTGGATGATGCATGCACCAAAATCTCACAGATCACTGCTAAAAACCCTACTCATGTAACTAAATACCACCTGTTCCCACATAACCTATGCAAATAAAAAATTTTAAGAAGTAATGAGTATAGTTATAAAATGTTAAAAGGTATTATAGAAGCCACGAGGCCTATTTTAAACAGAAAGACACTGAGAAACATACCACTGTCTGTGTTGATAGCTTGCCTATTGACTCTCAGCCCCAAGCCCACAATTGTATACTCTGCTCTGTGGTGCTAGATTTAGAACTCTGCCAATTACATATCCCATACTGTTTTGCCAGATGACTTCCTATTGGGTTCTGTTAATTTCTGTCACTGGGAGAAGACTGGAAGGTAGGAGCTTACTTCCTATTTCTCGTTGGTCTTGTCAGTGAAAGTTTACTCTTGTCTTTGTTTTCTTTTACCATTGCCAGAACTAGCTTCATCTTACCTCTCCAGAGATATAGTTGGGAGCCAGGTGTTCATTCTTTCTCAGAGATCTGAGCCCCAGCTCAATAGGGCGGCTCCTCTGAGACGCTGAGATTCTGTCAGCAGCTGGGAAGTACAGTACTATCTCCTCAGAGGGCTAAGCCCTGGTTTAATGGATTGCCCTCTTTTGAGCTTCTAGGTTTTGATAATCCCAACCACTTCTCTTTTATTCACCTAGTCCTAAGGGTTGTAGATTCTTATCTCTGGGTCATTTTAATGCTTTCCATTTGTTCTTTCATATTTCCAACACCTGTAAAAACAATTTCCTAAGCAGTAGTCTCCCCTTATCCATGGTCCATGGTTTCTCTTTCTGTGGTTTCAGTTATCCATGGTCAGCTGTGGTCTGAAAATGTTAAATAGAAATTCCAGAAATAAACAACTCATACTTTTTAAATTGTGTACCATTCTCAGTAGCGTGATAAAATGTGTGCCATCCCTCTGGGTCTCGCTCTGGTCTGCCCAGTACAGGAATCATCATCCCTTTGTCCAGCATATCCACACTGGAGATGCTACCTGCCTGTTAGTCACTTAGTAGCCTTCTTGGTTTTAGATTGAAATAACATAGTATACATAGGGTTCAATCCTACTTGCTGTTTCAGGTCTCCACTGGGGACTTGGAACATATGCCCCATGGATAAGGGGAGATTACTGTATTAAATTCTTTTTATTTAAATATTTGGTATAACCTTGCCCTCCCCTCCCCTGCCCTGCCCTCCTGTCCCCTGCCCTCCCGTCCCCTCCTCTCCCCTCCCCTCCCCTCCCTTTCCTTCCCTTTTCTTTTCCTTCCCCTTCCATTCCCTTTTCTCTTCCCTCCCTTCCTCTTCCCTCCCCTTCCTCTCTTCCTCTTCCTTCTCTTCTTTCTTCTTTCAAGTGGATAAAATTTTTCTAATAAGAATAGTCCTATTGGACAGACTATACATGATGATATTTATGGATTGATTTGGTTATGACTTTGGCTTTGAATGCAGCCCTGAGCTCCTTTCCAAAGGATACTCTTAGTTCATGGAATGCAGTGGAAAATAATTAAACTATCAACTTCTGTCACTTAGGATAAAGTTTCTGTTAAATTTCCTGATAAAGTACATTTCTTGGGGCACCAAATGACTACCGTGCTTGACTCTTATGTAGTAATCATGGCTGCAAGGACTGTGGCATGAGATGGTTTTTCTGTCTGCACTGGAGGAATAGAAAAAGAAAAAAACAAGTTTAGGCTTTTAAATTCTCAGCTAAAGTGTCAGTCAGAAAGCCAGAGAACTTCTACGATTACTCTATAAAAGACCATTATATTTCCTGTTGCTGTGGAGCAACCATCACTGCAAGCCTAAACTCCAGTTTTATGTGGATTGCAGAATTATAATCTAAATTGAAATCACAGACTCACCAAATTCTTATGTGTAAGTTGGAGAACTGATTGGGAAGAAGTGAGACCTTGATATTTGAAATAAGGGTGTTCTGAATGGACTCAGAAAAAGCCAAAAATTTTGAATTTTGCAAGCATTCCTAACTTTCCTTGCTAGTAGAACAAGCTCCTTCTTCCATGTCTGAGGATATCTCCTCCCTGGTTGAAAACTCTTCATCTCATCTTATCCTATTGTCTTGTGAGAGTGTTTTATTCTCCCACTCCCATCAAGACCCATTCTTCATTGCCTCAAGACTTGTACATCAAGTCAGATCCCCTCAGGTACAGGAAAGAGATAGCATAGACTTCCAGAGAATTGCATGGTTTAGTTAACAGCAGACATCTGGGGAGTATGCAGTATTGTGAGAATAAATTCAAAGTGTATTAGACCAAGGAGAATAGAATATAATATGAGGTCAGCCTGAATTTATTGATATGGGTACACTTACCAGAGATTCTGGATTTAATGTGTCAGCATAACTAGCTGGAGGTGGCCTGACAGTATGGTTAGTTGACTGAAACTTGGGCTAAATGATGGCCTATATTCTATGAGGCTGAGATGTCACAACTTCTGTGGCATAATGTAGAGTATGAGTCAGCAAATTATGGTCCATGGGTCAAGTCTGTGGGCTAAGAACAGTTTTCATAATTTAAAGAAGAAGGATCAGAGAAGGAGGAGGAGGGAAAAGGGGAGGAGAAAGGGAAGACAGAAAGCCCATTGGTCCAGAAAGCCTAAAATATATACTCTCTGGACATTTGCAGAAAAAGTTTGAGGACCCTTGACATAGAGAAAGAAATCCAAAGCTTTGGGGGTGGGTATAAATAATGGAATAGATTTATCCTGTGCAAACTCTCATTTTTTGTACATCTTCCAAGTGTGTTCACAGCCATGGCTCAGGCTTATGTGGGCTCAGGTCAAGCATCACCAGGAAGTGTTTCTTCTCCTGCCTTGCTGTTTGCACTGAAGGGAGAATATGACATGCAGAGAGTCCTCCTTGTCTGTATCTCTGTTCCCCTCTGGTACCCCTTGGGAGATACGGGACATAGGATGTTCCAAACAAAACAAAACAATGAGGCTTTGAGTAAGGACAGATCATCTGTTGTTTTTTTCTTCCTTTAATTAAGGTGGTTCCCTGAGAAGCTAAGGGGAGAGAAGATTTAGACGTTACTAGGATTTGTTCTTCAAGACGCTGTATCCAGGCGGAGGTAAAGTACTTGTGCATAGCTTCACATACCTCCTTAGTCAATACTGTGGCTGATAAAGTGATTGTTGATTAGGTGTTTAGTTTTTATGGTTACCTTTTTGGAGAGAAATTATTTTTTGGAGGAGAAATTCTGTTCCTTTTCCAGCTTACCTTTCCCAACTTGTGTACTTTTAAAAAAAGCAATGTTTGCAGTTTCTGCCACTCCAATGTCAATGATAGAATTTATTTTATAATGTGTATGAACTGGCAGCTTCTCAGAAAAAAAGCATTGTTTTGGGAATGAAGTCATCTGTTTGGAGAGCAAAGCCTCAAGTGTCATGGAAGGGGCGGGAACTCAGTGCCCTCTGCCTGCTCAACTCTTTGGCCCACAGAGCCATTGTCAAAACCTGTTTCCAGAGGAACTGAATTCTCTCTTGAAATTACTTGGCAGTTGACAAGCTCCTCTCCCTGAGGCTCTGAAGTAACCCCTTTCAAGGGTCTTATTTTAATGCAGCTTGTCTCTGATGGAGACCAAGATCATTGCCAGCTGAAGAATTTACCAATACTCTCAATGGCTCACCTGATACATTTTTATAGTAAAGATCAAGTTGTGTGTTTGTGATTTGGGTTCTATTTGATGTCTTCATCATCTTAGAAGTATGTATGTCCTAAAGTCAAAACAATAGCTGGCTTTTTGGGTTATTTTCAGGATAATATTATATCTGGATACACAGTGTTGGCAGCCTTTGGGAGGTATTCCTCCCGTGGATTTTCCCAAACTGTGTAACTGTGTGTGGAGTAAATAGCCATTCAGTATTACAGACTCTGCTTTCTGACTGTGGCACAGTGGGCTGGGGAAAGAAGACTGGGCCTTCCGTTGACTTTGTAAGTCTTTGCTTTAAAAAATCATTTAAAAAAACACAATAAAAGCTTAATTTAAAAACGGATGTCCAGGATGAATTGCTAGGTCAAAACTAACAAAAGTGGAATTTAATATAAGTGTAAAAATCCTGTGATTAAGTTAAAAAATCAGCTTCCTAAATAACTACCAGGTGGGGAAGCTCTCGATTTTATAGTCACAGTGAATCTTTTCCTATTAAGGGAGGCCAACTTGCATGACTTCTTCAGCCAGCCCCCAAGAACAGCCTCTCCTGGGCCATGTGCAAACAAAGAATAATTGAAATCTCATTAGAGAAAAAAAGATTAAACAGAACTCTTCATTGTTGAATGGTATCCATTAATTAAGGGCAAAAGAGTAAAAGCATTTTAACTATACAGCTGAACTAACAAAATTTGATATTTAGGCTATTAAAACCTAAAATCCAGGTTAATTATTGAAAATAAAATTGGACACATACAGAAAGTAAAAACATAACTGAGAAAATACAAATGGATACACAGAGTAAAGGAGAAGGCATTGGGGTCCCATGGACAATCTTTCTGAGCTAAGTATATCGGGGAAACATAGGTCTCTTGATTAAACCCAGGTTGGTTTTGGCATTTCTCGGGGATGAAAGAGGGAAATGGGTTCTATTAAGTTACGTGATGGTGGCTGCAGCCAATCAAAAGTAGAACCCTGCTTAGCTCATCTAGAACAGGCCTTTCACATGCCATGGTGCATTACACTTTCAAGGCACCTTCACTTTCACGATCTCTTTTGCTCCTCCTGTCTTACAGAGGTGATCACTGAATGACTGAGAGCAAAAATTGCTTCAAGTTCCCAGAGCCAATTATCAGCAGGGCTAGGTCTGGTCTACTTGGCCCCTGCTTTTTTTTTTTTTTGTATTGATTACCTCTCTTAGAAGATTGTCTTACAACAGGTTATTACCTTATCTAGGAAATGTTAACCGTCATTCCTACCTTGAATTAAAATTGGTTGGGGCATTGGGGTGGGGGGTGAGGATAAGAGTTAACCACCCTCCCAGGCTCTCTTCACTGGGGTAGTCTGAGCCACTTCTTGTCTTCTGGGTCCTAGATTCTTATTTCCTTTCAGTGGGGTCTACAGATGAACTGGGAGTCGGCAACATCAACTGGTGCTTTGGGGTTGATGATGCTTGGTTGCCTCTTCTTGAACCAGTAGAGCCTGGGGTACCCTTTATATGATGTAATGGGATTCACAGACACTACACTCAGTGCAAATGCCTTTGTCTTTCCAGAGAGCAGAAACTCTGTTGGGTACTGAATTGGAGAAATCTCCGCTGTTTTATCTCCTTCCTGTTCTTTCCTCTTACGTTGTCCCCCTTTCCCCATCAATGTTCACCTTTCTGACTTATCTAGAATATTCTGTCTTTGTATGTGTGGAACATTGGCTCACTTATGAGCAGCCATACTTTTCAGATGGGTTTGGGAATTGTCAGCCACGTAAACGCATCGCTGGTCTTATATGGATTCCCATGATGTCATCTCTGGGTCCTGTGGTGGTAAATCTCAACCTGTCCAACCAGTCCTGCTGGGTCGCAGGCTCACCTACTTCATTACTCACGTCGACACCCTTCTTTTGCGCTCATCTCTCCCCACTTTGGCCATATGTCATTCCATATCTCTGTGTTTTAGAAACTTAATTGCAAACTGAAATTCACAGATCGAGTTTACTCAGTTTTATTATTACAATACTAAAAAGTATTTATTAAGTGCTTAATTGTGCATGATGATATATAAAAGGGCTGACTTAATGATGTGAAAATAATAATAATCCCTTATATTTTATTACAGCTAACGCTATTATGCCCATTATCTCCTTTAGTATATCAACTCCAGCTATTTGTGTCTTATAGATTTGTCTAAGGAGGTGTGGGATACTCTTGGCACACCCAGAACACTGCTTGCCAGTAAATCTGATCCCTAAGTCTTATGGCCAACGGGGCTGTGCAAAGGACCTCAAGGATCAATTTTAAGCCTTTTAACATTTCTTTGCCTCTGATTATTAGTTCAAATACGTATCATAGGGACTCAGATTGGAGGACAAGGGCAATAGACATCCCTCTCCCCCCAAGTTTAGGACTTTGAGAAGGTGAATTAGAGGCTGGGGGAAAAGTGTGGCCTTATTAAAGTTGTTGTTTCATATTCCAGGGTTGGGTTCTGTGTCAAGTAGCCTCCAATTAGACTCTTGCTGAACTCAAAAAGGGTTTCACTCACTAATTTTAGTGAGATGTTAATAAGTATGACACACAAAAGGGATCCATGTCAAAACAATTTAGAAAATGAGTCTTTCTCAATACACATTAGCATATTGAAGGCTTGGAGAAATCCTTCAGCAAAGGAAACATTTTAAGCCATCCTTAACTCACAGCTTCCTAAAAGTATTGGATCCTGAGACCATTTGGTGGCAGAGCACCTGTGAGCATCTGTGTATCCCAAGTTCTGGGAAGTGCTGAATTTGACTAAGTTTTGTAAGGAGGGGATGTAATAACAAAAGAAACACACAGTCTTAGGGGTGACTAAGGAGGAAATGAAGCAGTCAGAAGAAGGCAGAGGGACTCAAATGCAGGTGGTGGCTGAGGCCCTGGCCTATGTTTTTGCCATGGGGAGGCATCTACTGTCCTGAGGTTTCCAGCCCTGGCCATCTCACTGTGCATTGCCTTTGAGGAAGGATGGATTGTTCTTTCTCTTGTCAAAACACATGATCCATTTAGAGAGAAAGTCAGAAGTTTCTAGGATTGGGTCCTGGCAGAGTTTGCATCTAGGATAAATGGATTCAAACTTGAACTCCTGATTTTCTTTTTCAGTTGGAGTCTCACTCTGTCACCCAGGCTGGAGTGCAATGGTGCGATCTCGGCTCACCACAACCTCTGCCCCTTGGGTTCAAGCGATTCTCCTGCCTCAGCCTCCCAAGTAGCTGGGACTACAGGCACCTGACACTGCACCCGGCTAATTTTTGTATTTTTTTTAAAAATTTTTATTGCATTTTAGGTTTTGGGGTACATGTGCAGAACATGCCAGACAGTTGCATAGGTACACACATGGCAGTGTGTTTTGCTTCCTTTCTCCCCTTCACCCACATTTGGCATTTCTCCCCAGGCTTTCCCTCCCCAGCTCCCCCAAAGGACTATAAATCGTTCTACTATAATTTTTGTATTTTTAATAGAGACAGGGTTTCACCGTCTTGGCCAGGCTAGTCTTGAACTCCTGACCTTGTGATCCACCCACCCCGGCCTCCCAAAGTTGCGGGGATTACAGGCGTGAGCCACATGCCTGGCCGGAACTCCTGATTTTTTAGTTGCAGGTGTGACCGGAAAGCAAGGTATTTGCTAGAATTTACGTTGCTGACTCTTCACCTACTTTTAGAAACCCTTTTCGCTTTTGCGTGTTTTTCCCTGGAGGTTCGCTATCAGGCTGCTGCAAACTCACCAGATGACAGGTACCCAGAGCTGCTATTTCTAGAAGCTCTTGGCTCTGTAAAAATACCAAAAATATTTTTCCCTTGTTAAAATATAGGAACTAGTCTTAGTGAGATTTAAATCACACGTTGATTTTGCTTGGAAAACCCCCAATCTTTGGTCTGTTTTCGGATGGACTTTGAGGTTCAGTTTCAGGTCTTTCGAATATGTTCTTTAGCAAATAACTTGATGAACTTAAATGGTGCTTCTAAATTTCTGAAATAGCACTGAAGGATGTTATTTTTTGGTGTGGCTGGGAATAAAAATACCCCGTTAAACTTTTGAACCATACATCCCTCTGTCTCCATAGTTGGGCAGATGGGGAGAGAAACTACTGCTTTCCTTTTTTTTTTTTTTAATTTGGAAGTGGGTGTGTACCAAGTAAAGTTCTCTCCCAGCATAGTTTTGCTTTATTTGAAGAAGTTTACTAGACAAGATTAGTCTTCAGGCAATAATAGAGATTCTTCAGGAACCAAATATTTACACTTTGAACTAGCTGTAGAAATATTTACTGATTCTTGTGAATTTAACTCAGACACCGCCACCTATTGTATCCAGTTCATGCTTTCCTCTTGGGAACAAAGTTTGAGGTAATCTATGAAATGTATAAACAATTAAGGCAATGGAAGATAGTTTTAAATGTAAAAATTATGGACTGATTTTTCCATTGACCAAGGTTTAGGAATGATTTAAAAGAAATCTGAGGCTGGCTTCAAACTTCAGAATGCATTTTGAGAAAAGAAGGACTCTTTTTGATTTTATAAATATGTTTTAACTGAATCATCTCTGTGACTTTTTGTGGAGGTTAGGACTTTCAGGAAGGGGGCTGAAGCATTAATGTCTATTCTGATTATCTTTGTTTTGAATTCATTGCTTTTAATTTGCCTTCCCCCCCCATTTTACATGGGTAAATGGAGAGTATTCTGGCTGTTAGTGCTTTGACATTTTTATTAGATAAATTTAAAAACCATTTATCTAGGCCAATTCCATATTCTCCGAAGCTTCAAATGAAAGAGTGCAATATCCCAGTCATGAAACACCTCAAGAAGGACTTACGTTTATCCTCTAAAATGAGGTTTCACTTGGTATATGTTTGGCTGACATATTGCAGTTCTAAAACTTGAGCAGACAAGCAGTTTGAAAAGATTATTTCACCAATTTAAAAGTGATTATGTAACATCTGTGAACTCAGTGTGCATTTCAGGGAAGATGCTGTTGGCTTTGTCTTCATCTTCAAGTCATACATTAAGCACTGAAACTCAGAAGTGTCCTCTGAGCTGTCATTAGTGACTCTTCAAGTGTCCCTTCTCTTTTTTATGTTTCAGCATAATAATTGCATATGAATGAAATTAGAATTTCATGTAGTATGGTTTCAGTGAAAAACAATCTAATAACATTCTTCTAATCTCTTTCTTTTTGTTCAAGGACTAGTTTCTTTTGTCATATTCCTTTAAATCCAGAATTCTCAAATCTCCAGTACAAATGGCTATTATGCCTATGAAAAAGCAAGCTGATCTCAGATTCATCCAGATGATAGGCTTACTCTGGACAGTTTTGTAAGTGGTCTCATACTGTGTTATTTCCATGTGATGATTTTCTGATATAGTGGTAATTCAGTGGAATTTCAGGGTTTATAGACTACTGTTTCACTCTAAGTCATTGAAACAACAACAAACAGGTTATACTGGAGATAACTGGAAGATATTCCCATTTAGCTTTGGGGTGATCAAATGTTAAGCAGATGTGTATTTCTGGTCCCCCTTTCTTGTTGAAGGAATGAATGAATGGATGATAAATCAGTCGAAAGACTCCCTGTCTATCAGAGCCAAGCTACAGAGAAGCTTACTTAATGAATCTGCTGATAATTAATTTGTATAAACCAGTAATTCTCATTAGTCATGTTCCATATATTGCTGTTTCTCAGATGTCCTTGCGCTGTTCCTGCTGCCTCATCTTAATCCAGACCCTCATCGCCTTATACCAAAGATAACTGTAACAACTCTCTTGTTGGTCTCTGGCCTCCAGTCTCTGGTTTCTTCCAGTTCACAGTGGGTCTAGCAGTAGCTGAAAAATCTCCCAGAATATCCTGTTAATTCTTTTCAAGGACCTGCAGTAGCTCCCCATTGTCAGCCTCATTGTGTTGAAATGCCCTATTCATTAGTGATGAGCACACTTGTTCTATTTCAGCCCAGCTGAGTATGATCTTGCACTTATTTATTTTTATTTGTTTATTTTTTGAGATAGAGTCTTGCTCTTTGTCCCTGACTGGAGTGCAGTGGTGTGATCTTGGCTCACTGTAAGCTCTGCCTCCTGAATTCAAGCAATTCTTATGCCTCAGCCTTCTAAGTAGCTGGGATTATAGGCGTGCAGCACCATACCCAGCTAATTTTCATATTTTTAGTAGATATGGGCTTTCGCCATGTTGACCAGCTTGGTCTCAAATTCCTGGTCTGATGTGACCTGCCTGCCTCAGCCTCCCAAAGTTCTGGGATTACAGGAATGAGCCACTGTGCCTGGCCTGGCCCTGCATTTTTATTTACACTCTTTTTTTTTGATCAAGTTTTTATCCATCAAACAATTTGACAACATGGAGTAGGTCTTAAAATTTCTCCTATTTCTGAGGAAATAATTGTCAATATAGAAAAAAATTTAGTGTATAAGATGGTCATTGCAGTTTTTCATATGATTAAAAGTCACAAACAACCTAAATATTCAGCCAAGGAGAGTTAAGTGTGGCACAGCTGATAAAACAGACATTAAAAATGATGTGTATGTTAAGTTTGTTAACATAGGAAATACAGTCACACATCGCTTAATGGGGGGGATATGTTCTAAGAAATGCATCATTAGGTGATTTTGTTGTGTGAATATCATAGAGTATAGTTACACAAACTTCCATGTTCCAGACTACTACTACAAATGTATACATCTATATAGCACTCCCGGTTGCACCTAAGCTACAAACCTGTACAGCATATTACTGTACTCAATTCTGTTGGCAACCGTAATACATGGTGTGTATTTGTGTATTTAAACATAGAAAAAGTAGAGTAAAAATAAGATATAAAAAATAAAACATGGCACACCTGTATATTGCACTTACCATAAATGGAGCTCGCAGGACTAGAGGTTGCTCTGATTGAGTCAGTGAGTAAGTGAATGGCGAGTGAAACTGAAGGCTAGGATATCACTGTACGTGACTAGACTTTATAAGTACTGCACGCTTAGGCTACACTAAATTTAAGTATTTTTTCTTTCTTCAATAATAAACCTTAGCTTACTGTAACTTTTTATCTTTATAAACTTAAAAAATTTTAAACTCTTGACTCTTGTAAGCAACGGTTTAAAACATAACCATATTATATAGTTATACAAAACTATTTTCTTTTTTTGTATTCTTGTTCTTTTTTTTTTGAGACGGAGTTTCGCTCTTGTTACCCAGGCTGGAGTGCAATGGCACGATCTCGGCTCACTGCAACCTCTGCCTCCTGGGTTCAAGCAATTCTCCCCTTAGCCTCCCTAGTAGCTCATACTACAGGCGCACGCCACCATGCCCAGCTAATTTTTTTTTTTGTATTTTTAGTAGAGACAGGGTTTCACCATGTTGACCAGAATGGTTTCGATCTCTTGACCTTGTGATCCATCTGCCTCGGCCTCCCAAAGTGCTGGGATTATAGGCGTGAGCCACCATGCCCGGCCTCTTATTTTTTTTATTATACTTTAAGTTCTGGGGTACATGTACAGAACATGCAGGTTTGTTACATAATTATACACGTGCCATGGTAGTTTGCTGCATCCATCACCCCGTCATCTTCATGAGGTATTTCTCCTAATGCTGTCCCTTTCCTAGTCCTCCTGCCTCCTCACAGGCCCCAGTGTGTGATGTTCCCCTCCCTGTGTCCATGTGTTCTCATTGTTCAGCTCCCACTTATGTGTGAAATCGTGTGGTGTTTGGTTTTCTGTTATTGTGTTAGTTTGCTGAGAATGATGGTTTCCAGCTTTCTCCATGTTCCTGAGAAGGACATGAATGCATCTTTTTTCATGGCTGTATAGTATTCCATTGGTGTATCTGTGCCACATTTTCCTTGTCCAGTCTATCATTGATGGGCATTTAGGTTGGTTTCAAGTCTTTGCTATTGTAAACAGTGCCACAAGAAACATATGTGTGCATGTGTCTTTATAACAGAATGTTTTATAATCCTTTGGGTATATACCCAGTAATGAGATTGATGGGTCAAATGGTATTTCTAGTTCCAGATCCTTGAGGAATCACCACACTGTCGTCCACAGTGGTTGAACTAATTTACACTCCCACTAACAGTGTAAACGTGTTCCCATGTCTCCACATCCTCTCCATCATCTGTTTCCTGAATTTTTAATGATCACCATTCTAACTGGCTTGAGATGGTGTCCCTTTGTGGTTTTGATTTGCGTTCCTCTAATGACCAGTGATGAAGAGCTTTTTTTCATATGTTTGTGGGTTGCAAAAGTGTCTCCTTTTGGGAAGAGTCTGTACATATCCTTTGCCCACTTTTTGATGGGGTTGTTTTTTTCTTGTAAAATTGTTTAAGTTCTTTGTAGATTCTGGATATTAACCCTTTGTCAGATGGGTAGATTGCAAAAATTTTCTCCCATTCTGTAGGTTGCCTGTTCACTCTAATAATAGTTTCTTTTTCTGTGCAGAAGCACTTTAGTTTAATTAGATCCCATTTGTAAATTTTGGCTTTTGTTGCCGTTGCTTTTGGTGTTTAAGTCATGAAGTTCTTGCCTATGCCTATGTCCTGAATGGTATTGCCTAGGTTTTCTTCTACAGTTTTTATGGAGTTAGGTTTTACATTTAAATTTTGAATCCAGCTTAAGTTAATTTTTGTATAAGGTGTAGGGAAGGGATCCAGTGTCAGCTGTCTGCATATGGCTAGCCAGTTTTCCCAACACCATTTATTAAATAGGGAATCCTTTCCCCATTGCTTGATTTTGTCAAGATTGTCAAATATCAGGTGACTGTAGATATGTGGCATTATTTCTCTCTGTTCTGTTCCATTGGCCTATATGTTTGTTTTGGTACCAGTACCATGCTGTTTTGATTACTGTAGCCTTATAATATAGTTTGAAGCCAGGTAGTGTGATGCCTCCAGCTTTTTTTTTTTTTTTTGGCTTTGGATTGTCTTGGCTGCATGGGCTCTTTTTTAGTTCCATATGAAATTTAAGGTGGTTTTTTTCCAGTTCTATGAAGAAAGTCAATGGTAGCTTGATGGGGATAGCACTGAATCTATAAATTACTTTTGGCAGTATGGCCATTTTCATGATATTGATTCTTCTTAACCACAAGCATGGAATGTTTTTCTACTTTTTGTGTCCTCTCGTATTTCCTCGAACAGCGGCTTGTAGTTCTCCTTGAAAAGGTCCTTCACATTCCTTTTTAGTTATATTTCTGATATTTTATTCTCCTTGTAGCAATTGTGAATGGGAGATTACTCATGATATGGCTCTCTGTTTGTCTGTTATTGGTGTATAGGAATGCTTGTAATTTTTGCACATTGATTTTCTATCCTGAGACTTTGCCGAAGTTGCTTATCAGCTTAAGGAGATTTTGGGCTGAGATGGTGGGGTCTTCTAAATATACAATCATGTCGTCTGCAAATAGAGACAATTTTACTTCCTCTTTTCCTAACTGAATACCCTTTATTTCTTTTTCTTGCCTGATTGCCCTGGCCAGAACTCCCAATACTATGTTGGATAGGAGTGGTGAGAGAGGGCATCCTTGTCTTGTGCCAGTTTTCAAAGGGAATGCTTCCAGTTTTTGCCCATTCAGTATGATATTGGCTGTCGGTTTGTCATAAATAGCTCTTATTATTTTGAGATACGTTCCATTGATACCCACTTTACTGAGAGTTTTTAGCATAAAGAGCTGTTGAATTTTGTCCAAGGCCATCTCTGCATCTATTGAGATAATCATGTGGTTTTTGTCTTAGGTTCTGTTTATGTGGTGGATTGTGTTTATAGACTTGCATGTGTTGAACCAGTCTTGCATCCCTTGAACGTGATGGATAAGCTTTTTGATGTGCTGTTGAAATTAGTTTGCCAGTATTTTATTGAGGATTTTTACATCGAAGTTCATCATGGATATTGGCCTGAAGTTTTCTTTTTTTTGTTGAGTCTCTGCCAGGTTTTAGTAACAGGATGATGTTGGTCTCATAAAATGATTTGGGAAAGACTCCCTCTTTTTGGATTGTTTGGAATAGTTTCAGAAAGAGTGGTACCAGCTCCTCTTTGTATGTCTGGTAGAATTCAGCTGTGAATCCATCTGGACCTGGGCTTTTTTTTGGTTGGTAGGCTATTAATTGCTGCCTCAACTTTAGCCCTTGTTATTCGTCTATTCTGAGTTTCAACTTCTTCATGGTTTAGTCTTGGGAGGGTTCAAGTGTGCAGGAATTTATCAATTTCTTCCAGGTTTACTGGTTTATCTGCTTAGGGTTGTTTGTAGTAATCTCTGATGGTAGTTTGTATTTCTGTGGGATTGGTGGTGATATCCCCTTTGTCATTTTTTATTGCATCTATTTGATTCTTCTCTCTTTTCTTTTTTATTAATCTGGCTAGTGGTCTATTTTGTAGATCTTTTCAACAACCCAGCTCCTGGATTTATTAACTTTTGAAGGGGTTTCTTTGTGTCTCTATCTCCTTCATTTCTGCTCTGATCTTAGTTATTTCTTGTCTTCTGCTAGGTTTTGAGTTTTTTTGGTCTTGCTCCTCTAGCTCTTTCAATTTTGATAATAGGGTATCGATTTTAGATCTTTCCTTGCTTCTCATGTGGGCATTTATTGCTATATATTTTCCTCTAGACACTGCTTCAAATGTGTCCCAGGGATTCTGGTATGTTGTGTCTTCATTCTCATTGGTTTCTAAGAACATCTTTATTTCTGCCTTAACTTCATTGTTTATCCAGTCAACATTCAAGAGCCAGTTGTTCAGTTTCCATGAAGTTGTGTGCTTCTGACTCAGTTTCTGAATCCTGAGTTGTAATTTGATTGCACTCTTGCCTTAGAGACTGTTTGTTATGATTTCCATTCTTTTGCATTTGCTGAGGAGTGATTTACTTCCAATTATGTGGTCAATTTTAGAGTAGGTGCAATGTCTTGCTGACAAGAAGGTATAATCTATGGATTTGTGGCAGAGAGTTCTGTAAATGTGTATTAGGTTTGCTTGGTCCAGATCTGAGTTCAACTCCTGGATATCTTTGTTAATTTTGTCTCATTGATCTGTCTAATATTGACAGTGGAGTGTCAAAGTCTCCCACTATTATTGTGTGGGAGTCTAAGCCTCTTTGTAGGTCATTAAGAATTTGCTTTATGTATCTGGGTGCTCCTGTATTCAGTGCATATATATTTAGGATTGTTAGCTCTTCTTGTTGCGTTGATCCTTTTACCATTATGTAATGTCCTTCTTTGTCTCTTATGACCTTTGTTGGTTTAAAGTCTGTTTTATCAGAGACTAGGATTGTAACTCCTGCTTTTTTTTGCTCTCCATTTGCTTGGTAAATCCTCCTCCATCCCTTTATTTTGAGCCTATGTGTGTCCTTGTGTGTAGATGGGTTTCCTGGATACAGAACACTAATGGGTTTTGACTTTTTATCCAATTTGCCAGTTTGTGTCTTTTGATTGGGGTATTTAGCCCATTTACATTTAAGGTTAATAGTGTTATGTGTTAATTCGATCTTGTCATTTTGATGCTAGCTGGTTGTTTTGCCCATTAGTTGACGCAGTTTCTTCATTATATCTATACTTTTTACCATTTGGTACATATTTGGAGTTGCTGGTACTGGTTGTTCCTTTCTACGTTTAGTGCTTCTTTCAGGAGCTTTTGTAAGGCAGGCCTGGTGGTGATGAAATCTCTGAGTAATTGCTTGTTTGTAAAGTATTTTATTTCTCTTTCACTTATGAAGCTTAGTTTGGCTGGATATGAAATTCTAGATCAAAAATTCTGTTCTTTAAGGATGTTGAACTTTGGTCCCCACTCTCTTCTGGCTTGCAGGGTTTCTGCCAAGAAATCTGCTGTGAGTCTGATGGGCTTCCCTCTGTGGGTAACATGATCTTTCTGTCTGGCTGCCCTTAGCATTTTTTCCTTCATTTCAACCTGGTGAATCTGATGATTATGTGTCTTGGGGTTGCTCTTCTTGATGAATATCTTTGTGGTGTTCTCTGTATTTCCTGGACTTGAATGCTGGCCTGCCTTGCTAGGTTGCGGAAGTTCTCCTGGATAATATCCTAAAGAGTGTTTTCCAGCTTGGATTCATTCTCTCTGTCACATTCATATTCCCTGTCAAACCTAGATTAGGTCTCTTCACATAATCCCATATTTTTTAGAGGCTTTGTTCATTTCTTCTCACTTTTTTTCTCTAATCTTGCTTTCTCATTTTATTTTATTGAGTTGATTTTCAATCTCTGATATCCTTTCTTCTGCTTGGTCAATTTGGCTATTGAAACTTGTGTATGCTTTGGGAAGTTTTCATGTTTTGTTCTTCAGCTCCATCAAGTTGTTTATATCCTTCTCTAAGCTGGTCATTCTTGTTAGCGTTTCATCAAACCTTTTTTTTTTTTTTTTTTTTTTTTTTAAAGATTCTTAGTTCTTTGCATTGGTTAGAACATGTTCTTTTAGCTCAGAGAAGTTTCTTATTACCCACCTTCTGAAGCCTGTTTCTGTCAATTCATCAGGCTCATTTTCCATCCAGCTTTGTGCCCTTGCTGATGAGGAGTTGTGATTCCTTGGAGGAAAAGAGGTGTTCTGGGTTTTGGTGTTTTCATCCTTTTTGTGCTGGTTTCTTCCCATCTTTGTTGATTTATCTATCTGTGGTCTTTGTAGCTGGTGACTTTTGGGTGGGGTCTCTGAGTGGATGTCCTTTTTTTTGATGTTGAAGTTATTTCTTCTGCTTTTTATTTTTTGTTCTAACAGTCAGGACCCTCTGCTGTAGGACTGCTGGAGGTCCACTCCAAACCCTGCTTGCCTGGGGATCACCTGTGGTGGCTGCAGAACAGTAAGGGTTGCTTCCAGTTTCTTCTTCTGTTATCTTTGTCCCAGAAGGATACCTGCTGGATGACAACCTGAGCTCTCCTTTATGAGGTGTCTCTTTGGATATACAGTGCTTGGGGGAACTGCTTGAGGAGACAGTCTGTCCTCTATGGGAACTCAAGTGCTGAGCTGGGAGCTCCATTGTTCCATTCAGAGCTGCTGGACAGGTGTGTTTAAGTCTGCTGCATTGGAATTCACAATCACCTTTTTGCCAGGTGCTCTGTCCTGGGAAGGTGGGGCTTTATTTATAAGTTCCTGCTGTGCTGCTGTCTTTTTTCAGTGATGCCCTGCCCAGCAAGGAGGTAGCCTAGTCACAGTCTGCCAGCAGGTGTTGCTGAGCTGCTGTGCTCTCTGCCCAGCTGCGGTGTGAACTTTCTTGTGGTTTTGTTTACAGCGGTATAGTTAGAACTGCCTCGGTAATGCCAGTCTGCCTCAGTAATGGCAGACTGCCTTGGTAATTGTCGACTGCCTCAGTAGTGGTGAACTGCCTCAGTAGTGGCAGATGCCCTTCTCCCCACCAAGCTGGACCATCCTGGGTCCAGCTGCACTTGCTGTGAAACTCTCAATCCAGAGCGTTTCAGATTGTTGTTTTTTGTGGGGGTGGGACCCACTGAGCCAGATCCTCTGGCTCCATTTCAGCCCCCTTTTTTTTCAATGAATGGGCAGCTCTGTCTCCCAGGCATTCCAGGCACCAGTTGAAATGAAATCTCCCAGATTTGTGTGGAGACCCACTGTGCCAGCTGAAATAGCTGTGCTGGAAACTTGTGGTGCTTTTCAGCCTGGAAATATCCTGGTCTGTGGCAGTAAAAACTTGTTTGGAAATGCAGTGATCACTCACTCTCTGCCTTATTCTTTCTGGGAACTGCACTCCAGAACTGTTGGTATTCGGCCATCTTGGATCCCAAGAAATTACATTTTATGAAATATACCTGAATAATAGAGCTAGAGGGGATGAGAAATGGGAAAGAGATAAACTTTTTATTAAGCCAATTTTACTATTAGAATATCATGTAACTGCTTTGGTGGATAGACTTAAGAAAATGGGGCTTTAGCATTACTTTTTAACTTATATCTTAGTAAGCTTTTTTCTCTGTTTCTGGGATAATAGAGATGTGACCGAATTGTACTTTTTGTAAGGAGCAGGCCAGTGAATATCCAAATTTGAATTTTTGAAGGAATCTCTTCCTGTCACTACAGATGTGGGTCAAAGGCAGTGTGGAGTAGCAGTAAAATGGTTGATTAAAGATTATTTTATGTTGAAATATGTTTTTCAAATTTTATTTCGAAGGAATCAAGGAAATACACACAGCTGTTGAGTGAGGTAGAACACTTGTTAAGAATTCACATGGGACTCCATAATAGGTGAAGTCAAGGTTCTTAGACAAAAATTGTGAAGTGGGAGGCCCTCATAAGTTATAAAAATGACATGGGGTCCTAAACCTCCTTCAAGAACATTGAGAGGATCTTGGTCATACATCACAGGATTACAGGGTGCTCAGTGCATTGCCTGCTAGTAGAGTGGGTAGAATGGAGGACTGTACTCTTGTTTTACAGAGAGACTGCTATTGTTAAAGAATCAATAGGCACAATGGGAGATAAGTACATCTTCTATACTAAGGTAATTCTAGGTACTAGTGATTTTGCAGTAACATGATAAATCAGAAACAAACAGAAAAAGAAATTCTCTCTCTGGGAAAGCCATCGCATTAGTCTTTTCCCCATGCCTTTCCATGATCATATACAAAAGATTCTCTAGTGTTTAACAGGAAAAAAAAAAAAACTTCTGGAGACCCAAGAAGAGTTTTGGTGAAAAAGACTTACAGAGGTTTTAATCTCAAACTCTGGGAGGTGTCTCACCTCTGTAAGTAGAAGCAGATTTGATATCATTTCTTTAATTAAAACCATCTGATGCAAAAAATCCCTTTCAGTTGCCTTAGATAACTTATTTTCCAACTCCACCTTCAAATGGTTTGTCTTCCAATAAAGCGCGTTATCGTTTATTTAAAAGACTGATAACCCAAGAGTCGTGAATAGTGGAAAAATGACAAAACTTGCTATACATAATCAGTTGGCAAAGGAAGGAGAAATAACAGCTGCTTAACTGTGAGAACATATATTTTTAAATTGAGCTTGTAAGTCAGTGTAGCTGCCAAGTCACGGATTTTCTTCAGTAATCTCAAGATGGCTTAAGGCCATACAGATAGGAGTTTGTTGGTAGCTTTCTTCTACCTCAAGCCCTTGCCTTTGAAGGGTATTGGACAGGGAGAAAGGGTGCTTTTAGAACCGAGCTATGCAGGGTCCCAGATCCTCTAATGTAATGCCAATTGAACCTAGACAGTGACTTCTACCTCCATGAATGCAGGTAGAAACTGACATATGAAAAAAAAATCAATGTTATACTGAAAAGTTGATTGGCAGTCAAGTTAAGGTAAATTAAAATAAATACTCAATGCAATAATGGAGCTTGATCTTTATAGAACTCTATGAATCACCATTTGCAAGATAAGGATTTCTTGGAGAAGCATGTTGATTCAAGTGACTTAAGCTGGAATTCCAGCTCTACCCCTATGGTTTTGAGAGTGTCATTAAGGGATTTAACCTTAAGAAATCTGTCTTCTTATCTATAAAATTAACACATATGAATAAAATCTTATTGGGGAGGTTCTAAGATAAGCTGATGAATATATAAGTGATTTGCTTATTAATTTTTAAAACTTATAAAACTGAAAAATGTGGAAAATAATTTAACAGGTACCCATGTACCAACCACTAGATTTAAAAGTAACATCTGCCTTATTCTTCCCTTTTCTTTTTTAGAAATCAAGTATTACAATACAGCTGACTGTTTCTCATCCCATCCTTTTCCCTTCTTTCATGGATTTAACCACTACTCTGAAGTTGTATCTTTCCCATCCATATTTTTGTTTTTTTAATTAATTAATTTTTGAGATGGAGTTTCACTCTTTTGCCCAGGCTGGAGTGCAGTGGTACCATCTCTGCTCACTGCAACCTCTACCTTCCAGGTTCAAGCAATTCTTTTGCCTCAGCCTACTGAGTAACTGAGATTGCAGGTGTCTGCCACCATACCAGGCTAATTGTTCTATTTTTAGTAGAGACAGGGTTTCACCAGGTTGGCCAAGCTGTTCTCTAACTCCTGACTTCAGGTGATCCACCTGCCTCGGCTGGAATTACCGACATGAGCCACCAGGCCTGGCCACATCCATATTTTTGTATGTATATGTAATCCCTAAACGTTATATAGCATTGTTTTGTAAGTTTTACATATTTACATAAATGGAATGGTTCCAAATCTTTTTGCAATTGCCTTTTATGCAACATTCATTGTGAGATTTAGCCATGTTGATGCATGAATAAGTAGTATATTCATTTAAACTACTGTCTAGTATCCTGTTATATGTAATTGTTTATTTCACCAGTGAAAAAGCTTGAGTTTCTCTAATTTTTTTCTATGCACACAAGGTTGCAATGAACAGACTTTGAATTTAGGAGTAAAATCATGGGCCACAGGGATGTACCTTTTCAGCTTTGCTGGCTATTGCCAAATTACTCATCAAAGTATTTGTAGTAGCCATATAATAGAGTTTCAATTTTCCCATATGTGCCTTAACAATTAGTATTTGGAGGCTGAGAAATTTTTAGGTGTTTCAGTTTTCTCTTGTTAAGGCACAATTTTCCCATATGTGCCTTAACAATTAGTATTTGAGGATGAGAAATTTTTAGGTGTTTCAGTTTTCTCTTGTGTAAATTGTCAGTTCATATCCTTTGCCCATTTTATTATTGTATTCTTTGTATTTTTCTTACTGATTATATTAATTTTATTTATTTTAAAATATATTTATGAAGGATACTAACCTTTTTCAGTTATATGTATGATGTATAGCTTCTCCAAAGTATATAGCTTACATTTTAACTTAGTTTATATTATTTTATATTATCTATTTTTAAAATTTTAATATAATAACATTCTATATTATAAAAATGCAAATCAGTCATTTTCTTTATGATTTGTGTCCCTGGCATCTCTTTTAGGAAAGAATTCATTTCTCCATTGTCATAAAAATACTCTTTTGCCATTCTTTCAAAATTCTAATATTTACACTTAGGATTTTAATGTGTCCATGGAGTAAGGTTGGGATCAGTTGTACATATTTTTTTTTGCATATGGACAACCTTAGTTGCAGTGACATGTATTATGTAGTCCATTCTTTTCCACTGACTGCTGACATCTTGTATTCATGTGATTTTTTCTTTAATCCTAAGCTTTCTTTTCTATTTTACTGGTTATTTTCTCTTTCTTTGGACAAATATTGTTTTTTACAAGATTTTTTAAACTTTTGTTTTAAAGTTTAAAACTGCTGTTTTAAGTTCAGGAGCACACATCTAAGTTTGTCATATAGGTAAACTCATGTCATGATAGCCTGTTGTACTGATAATTTCATTTCTCAGTATTAGGCCATGTACCTATTAGTTATTTTTCCCGATCCTTTCCCTCTTTCTACCCTCCAGCCTTTGGTAGAGCCTAGTGTCCATTGTTACCCTCTATATGTCCATGTGTTCTCATCATTTAGCTCCTACTTATAAGTGAGAACAGGTGGTATTTGGTTTTCTGTTCCTGTTTTAGTTTGCTAAGAATAATGGCCTCTAGCTCCATTCCTGTCCTACAAAGGACTTTATCTCCTTTTTAATGGCTGCATAGTATTCCATGGTATATATGTATCATATTTTCATTATTCAGTCTACCATTGATGGGCATTTAGGTTGATTCCATGTCTTTGCTATTGTGAATAGTGCTGCAATGAACATACATGTGCATGTGTCTTTATGATAGAACAACTGATATTCCTTTAGGTATATATATATTCAGTAATGGGATCGCTAGGTCAAATGGTAGTTCTGTGTTTAGGTCTTTGAGGAATCACCACTGATTTCCACAATGGTTGAACTAATTTTACACTCCCACCAACAGCATATAAGTATTCCTTTTTCATTGCAACCTCACTAGCATCTGTTATTTTTTTGACTTTTTAATCACTGCCATTCTGACTGGTGTGAGATGGTATCTCACTGTGGTTTTGATTTGCAATTCTGTAATGATCAGTGATGTTGAACTATTTTTCATATGCTTGTTAGCCACATGTATGTATTCTTTTGAAAAGTGTCTGTTCATGTCTTTTGCCTACTTTTTAATGGGGTTATTAGTTAATTTATTTGAGGTCATTATATATTCTGGATATTAGTCCTTTGTCATATGCATAGTTTGTGAATGTTTTATCTCATTTTGTAGGTTGTTTATTCTGTTGATAGTTTCTTTTGTTTTGTAGAAACTCTTTAGTTCAATTAGGTCCACTTGTTAATTTTTATTTTTGTTGCAATTGCTTTTGAGGACTTAGTCATAATTCTTTGCCTAGATTGATGTCCAGAAAGGCATTTCCTATGTTTTCTTCCAGGATTTTTATAGTTTGAGGTCATACATTTGTCTTTAATCTATCTTGAGTTAATTTTTGTATATGATGATAGGTAGGGGTCTATTCCTCCGCATGTGGTTAGCCAGTTTTCCCAGCACCATTTATTGAATAGGGAGTCCTTTCTCTGTTGTTTATTTTGTTGCCTTTGCCAAAGATCAGTGGGTTGTAGGTGGGTGGCTGTATCTCTAGGTTCTCTATTCTATTCCAGTGGTCAATGTATCTATTTTTGTCTAGTACTGTGCTGTTTTGGTTGCTGTAGCCTTGTAGCATAGTTTGAAGTCAGGTAATGTGATACCTCTAGATTTGTTCTTTTTGCTTAGGCTTGCCTTGGCTGTTCACACTCTTTTTAGGTTCTACATGAGTTTTAGAATGGGTTCCTTTTCTAATTTGGTGACAAATGACATTTTAATATGAGTAGCATTTGATATGAATAGCATTGAATATCATAATTTGATGTGAATAGCATTGACTCTGTAGATTGCTTTAGGCAGTATGGCCATTTTAATGATATTAATTCTTCCAATCTATGAGCATGAAATCCTTTTCCATTTGGTTGTGTCATCTCTAATTTCTTTCAGCAATATTTGTAGCTCTCCTTGTAGAGATCTTTCATTTTCTTGGTTAAATTCATTCCTAGGTATTTTATTATTTTTGGACTATTATAAATGGGACTGTGTTTTTGATTTAGGTCTTAACTTGAGTATCATTGATTAAAAAATGCTAATTTTTGCCTTATGGATTTTGTAGTCTAAAACTTTACTGAAGTTGTTTATTAGGTCTAGGAGTCTTTTGTTGGACTCTTTAGGGTTTCCCAGGCATAGAATCATATCATCAGTGGAGAGAGATAATTTGACTCCCTCTTTTCCTACCTTTTATTTCTTTCTCTGGCCTGATTGCTCTGGCTAGAACTTCCAGTACTATGTTGAATAGGAGTAGTAAGTGTGGACATCCATCTTTGTTTTGTTTCAGTTCTTAAGGAGAATGCTCCCAGCTCTTGCCCATTCAATATGATGTCTATGGGTTTGTTATACATGGCTCTTATTATTTTAAGGTATTGTTCCTTTGATATCTAGTTTCTTGAGGGTTTTGGTCATGAAGGGATGTTGGATATTAAGAAAAAGCTTTTTCTATGTCTATTGAGCTGATCATATAGTTTTGTTTTTAATTATGTTTATGTGTTGAATCACATTTATTGATTTGTGTATGTTGAACCAAGCTTGCATCCCAGAAATGAAGCATGCTTGATCATGGTGAATTAGCTTTTTCAGGTTTAGCATTCAGTTTGCTAGTATTTTGTTGATAACTTTTGTATCTATGTTCATCAGGGATACTGGTCTGTAGTTTCCTTTATTTGTTGTTCTTCTGCCAGATTTTGGTATCAGGATGATACTAGTTTCAAAGAATGAGTTAGGAAGGAGTCCTTTCTCCTTTACTTTTTGGAATAGTTTCAGTAGAATTGGTACTAGGTCTTCCTTGCACATATGGTAGAATTTGGTTGTGGATCAATCTGGTTGAGTGCTTTTTATTGGTTGCTAGTTTTTAAAAATTATTATGATTCAATTTCAGAATTCATTATTGGTCTATTCAGAGTTTAATTTCTTCCTGATTCAATCTTGGGAGTTTGTGTGTTTTCAGGAGTTTATCCATTTCCTCTAGATTTTCTAGTTTGTATGCATAGAAGAGTTCATAAGTCTCTGAGGATCTTTTGTATTTTTGTAGGATTGGTTGTCATGTCACCTTTGTCATTTCTAGTTGTGCTTGTTTGGGTCTCCTTTCTTTTTTTCCTTGTTAATCTAGGTAGCAGTCCATCACTCTTTTTTATCCTTTCAAAGAATCAATTTTTCATTTTATTGATCCTCTTTGGTTCTTTGGATCTCAATTTCACTTGGTTCTTCTCTCATTTTAGTTATTTGTGTTCCTCTGCTGGCATAAAAAAAAAACCTCAAGTGACCCTTTCTTGGAGGGGGGGGGTAATCCATTACCTCACATATTTATCCTATGTGGTACAAACAAGTTACGTATACTCTTAGTTATTTAAAAATGTACAATTAAATTATTTTTGACTACAGTTCCCTTACTAGGTCTTATTCATTCTTTCTGGTTTTTTTTTTGTACCTATTAACCATTTCCACATTTCCTTTAGGCCCCTACTACTTTTCCCAACCTTTGGTAGCCATCCTTCTGTTCTTTATATCCATGAGTTCAATTATTTTAATTTTTAGCTCCCGTAAGTAAGTGAGAACATGTGAAGTTTGTCTTTCTATGACTGGCTTGTTTCAGTTAACACCATGACCTCCAGTTCTATCCACATTATTGCAAATGACAAAGTCTTGTTCTTTTTTATAGCCAAATACTATTCCATTGTGTATATGTACCATTTCTTCTTTGTTCATTCATCTGTTGTTGAATACTTAGGTTGTTTCCAAATCTTGGCTATTGTGAATAGTGCTACAGTAAACATAGGAGTACATATGTTTCTTTGATACACTGATTTCCTTTCTTTTGGGTGTGTACCTAGGAATGGGATTCCTGGATTGTATGGTAGCTCTATTTTTAGTTTTTTGAGAAACCTCCAAATTGTTTTCTGTGGTTTTACTAATTTATATTCCTACCAACAGTGTATAAGGGTTCCTTTTTCTACTCATCCTCTGCTAGCTTTGGGATTAGTTTGTTTTTGTTTTTCTAATTTTTTTAGGTGCAGTGTTAGATTATGTATTTGAGATATTTCTATCTTGTTGATACAGCATTTAGTGTTATAACCTTTCCTCCTGACACTGCTTTTGCTGCATCCTAGAGATATTAGTACGTTGTGTCTCTGTTTTTATTTGTTTTAAAGATTTTTTTTACTCTTTCCTTAATTTTGTTGATTACCCCAAAGTCATTCGGGAGCAAGTTGATTCGTTTCCATGGCATTGTGTGGTTTTGAGAGTTCCTCTTGTATTGATTTCTATTTTTATTCCACTGTGGGCTGAGAATATGCTTGGTATGACTTTGGTTTTTCTGAATTTGTTAAAACTTATTTTGTGATCAAACAGATGTTCAATATTAGTGAATATTCCATGTGTAGATGAGAAGAATATACATTCTGTGCTTGTTGGCTGGAGTATTCTTGTAGATGTTTATTAGGTTCAATTGATAGAATGTTGAATATAAGTCTAGAATTTCTTTGTTAGTTTTCTGCCTTGATGGTCTGGCTAATGCCGTCAGTGGGACATTGATGTCCCCTACTATTATTGTGCAGCTGTCTGTTTTTCCTAGGTAGGAAACTTTCACTGTATTTCTAACTCTGAACTATGTATAAAATATAAGTTGTATGCTATTTAAAGATTTGATAAAGTTTGCTTTAAAGCTTTTGGGGCATTTTTCTTGTTGTCTAGATCTTTTACTACTGATTAGTTTGAAGTGTTCTATTTTTTCATTAGCCAATGTTGACAATTTATGTTTTACCAGAATTTCCATTTAAGTTTTACCTTTATTGACATAAAGTTTTCACAGTATACTGTTGTTTTTTTTTTTTAAGTTCCCATTTTATCTATAGTTATATCCTTTATTTGTTCCTGGTATTGTTTATATATTCCTTTTTTCCTTGATCAGTTTTTCAGAGATGTGTATTTCCTTTGTGCATTTTTTCTCCAAAGATCAGTGTTTTTTTTTGTTTCACTGATTAATTCTAATATGTCTTTGTTTTCTCTTCTGCTTTTATATTTATTTATATATTTATTTATTTTTAGAAATGGAAGTCTCACTATTTTGCCCAGGCTGGTCCTGAACTCCTGGCCTCAAGCAATTCTCTTTCTTAACCTCCTGAGTATCTGGGATTACAGGTGAATGCCATTGTTTCCAGCTTACTTCCTATTTAATATTTCCTTTAAACTTACTTACACTGTTGTTCTTCTCACTTCTGGAGTTGCTGGGCTTGTTATCTTTCTGTCTTTCTTCCCCCAACACGTGCATTTAAAGGTACACATATTTTGTCTAAAAGCATACTTACACTACCTCTCACACATTTTAAGTTATGTTTTAATTCTTATTTAGTTGCAAGTATTAAACATTTCCATTATTATTTCTTCATTAAATGCAAATGATTTAGAGGCATGTTTGTGTTTCTAAATGCATATTTTGACCTTGTAGTTGTTGGTTTTTTAATTTTATTGCATTTTATTATCTGCTTAATGCTGTTGTTTTGACTCTTTTAGATTGCCGTTTTTTTTTTTAATCTACTTCTAGTTCCTAATTGAGCCTAGTGTCATGTCTGTTGGTTTTGTCTTGTTGCAAATAATTTCTAAGCATTGGCTGTGTTTTCCATTGTGAGTTCATCTTCAATTTGACATTTTGCATGGGCCTCCTGTAAGGTTTTGAGTATTTCTCTTTAGGGTATTTGCATTTACTTCTACCAGAAGCCCCAGGTTTTCAAAAATGCAAGACCTGCTTTTATGTTAATTTCTCAGTTTATTATTTATAATACAGGTAGTATAAATCTGACGCTGTACATTTACCTGTCACAGGTTTGAGATTTTTCTTTCTTTTCACGTGAACTTTCTTAAAGATTACAAGATCTCCTACTGCTGGCCTGGACTGGTAAGAGGTCACCTTTCTGGAGTTCTTATTTTGTATGAAATTCAGTTCTAGCTTCTTTTTTCTCAGCCTCTCAGAGGATCAAAAAAGTCCTTTATGTCCCTGGGGAGATGTTGAAACTCCAGCCCCAACTAGGATACCCCCTGAGTGACTGAGACCTCTGCTTACAAGCTTGCTAGTCTAGTTTCGAGTAACTGTTAATTTTTATATTCCCTTTTGAGATTGGTTATATGTTAAGAATGATTTTGGTTATATTACAAAATTTCTAATTTTCCAAGAGAAGGAAAGGATGTACTGTCTGATCAGCAAACTTATTGGCATAACCAGTGTAGAATTTTATAAATGCAATTTAGAGAGAGTTCTTATCTTATCCTCCAAAGTATTATTGTAAAAATAATTATTTTAAAAGTATCATTTAAAAAATAATTATTCTTGTAAATAACTTTTTATGTATTGGGTTTTCTTAAAGCAGGCTAGACATAAGTATTTTAAATTGAGTTCACTTAGAGAGGAGACATTTAAGTATGAATTATGGTTCTATTCTAAGATTGTCATAGAGTCTTAGAAAAAAGAAAGAGTCTTGACTTCAGGGAAATAATATAATTTCATTTACTGCTGATTTATGGGAGTATCAAGATTTATATCACTATTAATTCTCTGGACCAAGATCAACTAGAGCCTGTTGGGCAGTATAAGCCCAAGAAACTCAAAGTGATATGTGCAGTGCTGTATGTCTAAAATAATGGGTTTTGGCATTTTGATAGATTGGAAAGCTTTGCACTTGTCTGATTTTTCACTGAGTTCTGAAGATAGAAATGGGCTTCTTTCCCCCACAGAGAGAATGATAAGAATGTATTTTCTAAAGTATTTAGGAAATGTATTAAAATGTATTTTGTTCCTAAAGAACAAAAATTTTTTTTCCACTCTAGGCCTGATTCTTTGGACAGGATGAAGATTTTCTTGGGAATAGATGAGTTTTTTTTGGTTGGCCAGAGTACCTGTCTACTAAAGGTCCCAAACACTAGCTGATACACTCAAGTTAATATGGATTATTTATCTTTTTATCTACTTCTAGTTCCTAATTGATCTTGTTGTTATGTCTGTTGGTACTGTCTTATTGCAAATAATTTCTAAGCGTTGGCTGTATTTTCTGTTGTGAGCTCGTCTTGAGTTTGACACTTTGCATGGGCCTCCTGTGAGGTTTCAAACATTACTCTTTGGATATTTTGCATTTATTTCTACCAGAAGCCCCAGGGTTTCAAAGTACAAAACCTGTTTTTATGTTAATTTCTCTTCTTTGTTTTTAGTGTTTATTACTCATACATTTATTTTTATTTTCCATTTCAAAAAGTATGGGGCTGTTATTAAGCTCAGATAATTTCATGCCAGAACTGTTTTTTGTTGTAAGAATAGTTTGAGAGTTTAGGAAAAATTAGTAACTGGATTATGTGAGCTGATGCTTGAAGATGTTACCTGAATTTAGGAACTGACTATGGCAGGGAACCAACTAACAAGTGAAAATTCACACAGTACATTTTAAATATAGAGCTCATTTGAGTAATTGGTAAAAGAAATAGAAACAGCATTCTAACTAATATCTGATTTTCTTCACAGCTTTTTGTAGGAGATTGGTCAGGGTGGTGGGAAAAATTATAGGAAAGATGCAAACCTTGGAAGTCTGGAAGGTTTTGCAAAAGCTTTGGGAAAGGATTATGGCTGAAGGCAGCCTAATCCTCTCCTTGAGCTAATAACAAAGAGCAGATAACAAGGGAATGTAGAGGAGTTTATCTAAATAGCTTGTTTACTCATGTTGTCCTAAAACCAGTCTTTGATAATTTGTGCACAAGACTGTTCTCTACTCAGAGGTGGGGGGCGTGGGGCTGACAATGTTTATTACCCACAAATTGAGTTTGCTCCAGCCCTTTGTCCTGAAATCTGTACAAAATAAAAGCAAGACTTATGGGCTTATTGGGGCCACTGTGGACTCTGGCAGGAGCCCCGTAGTGGCTCTGACAGGCAAGCCTGTGTCTGTGAACTCCTTTCATCTGTCACTTAGCCAGTCTGCGGGACAGACTTGACAGCTTTTGAAATTGGCAAACATTTAGTCCTTAAAAAAAGAGTGATCAATGGGCTTACCT
The DNA here is from genome assembly GCF_049354715.1 of Callithrix jacchus. NCBI lineage: Eukaryota > Metazoa > Chordata > Mammalia > Primates > Cebidae > Callithrix > Callithrix jacchus. The sequence goes on along the minus strand of NC_133515.1, from coordinate 77,468,157 downwards.
TCTGTCAAAATCTCTTTGTCTGGCTGTACCCAAGGGCTTTAGGGGAAATTGAAGGAAGCTTGAGGGAAGGCAAGTCAACCATCACTGTGGCCAGGTATTTTCTCATTTCCTTATGTGGTCTACATGAGGTCAGCCCTAAAGCACCATCAGATCATTTTAACATAAACTTTGGGATAAGTAGGAGATTACTTCATTCAAGAGATGAACAATCTAACAATTGGGTCATATTGAGTCTTCTTGACACTTTGCTTATTTCAACTTTTTACAGTCATATTAATACTTCAAATTCATAGTGCATGACTAGTCAAATATTTTTTGACACTTTACTTGCCAGTTGGTATAGATAATTTCTATTTCTAAACTTAGAGATTTACACTTTTATTAGGATTGTATAGAAGATATTTTGAAACACTCTCATGAAGACAGCTAATGCAGTGGTTAGGTATGCTGTCTGTGTTCAAATCCCAGCTATGCCCTACTGAGTGTTACCCTTGGCAAAGTTGCTTCAATGTCTCATTTTGGAGACAATAATTGCTTCGCTCTCATTGGGTGGTTAGGAAAATTAGAAAATACATTCAAAGTATGTGCCTTCATGTAATAAGCAGTCAGTGTTACCCATTGTAATTAGATATGCATATATTCTGCATGGAAACATACTCAAAGAACCTAAAGTATAGCTCTTACCAACATACTGATTTTTGAGATACTATTTATCATCCTTTTGGGAAAGAAAATTTATTTTTTCTTCTAAGAAATTAAGCAATCTAAGTTGGTGATTCTATCAAAAAAAAAAAAAAAAGGAAAAAAAAAAGTCTTTTTGGATATTTCAGTCTCCTTAGGAGTGAATCCTAGAAAACTAAGTTCAAATGTTAGCTCTAGCTGTGCTTTGCTGATAGCTCCTCCTTCCAATCCAGTATTTAGTGAAATAAATCTGATTTTCACATTTGGGCAAGGGAAACTTAAACATTAATTGTTTTATTTATACTGCCTTGTCTAATTCCTTTGTCTTTGCAATGCCATTTTACTGTCTCCCCCCTCCACATCCCTTCTTTTGCTATTTAGAACTGAGGCTTTTCCAATTGGAACTATTCACCCTGACTTTTGAAATGCTAAAGCTCCAGCTGGTAACAGTGTGTGTCAACTGTAGAAAGCCTGTGCTTGTAAATTTCTGGTTTGCATTAGACCATCATGCTTTATTGTTCTAAAGGCTCTTGAAGGAGGGTTCAATTCCATGGTGACATGCAACCTCTCCAGGATGGGGCATTTCTTTCAAACAGCTGTTCACTTGATGTTCTTGATTTCAGGAATCACTTGGGTAAATCTTTAGATACAGTTCATCACCATCATGTATCAAATGAGGATAATCTGAATCCCTTGAAAGCATGCATAAAATGTTTAATTGCCTTCAAAATAAGCACAAATAATTTACTAGTAAATATTTGTTTTACCAGACCACATCCCACTTCTCCAGGCTGCAGTCTGTACTCCACAGATGCTGATAAAACCCACATTAAAAAAAATTGCTTCACTATGGTCCTAAGTCAGTGGCTAAAGCTTTTTTTTTTTTTAAATTGACTTCAAAAGTAATAAGAGACAGTGTAAAGGATCTTTAATTTATTCTGCTGTTGACTTCCCTGACAGCAATTTTCATTACTACCCAGGCTGGTGTGCTGTTGCTCATTAGATTTCATTTAAACACTTGGAAAATCAAGACCCTCCACATCTGAATTTCTTATACTTACCTAGCAGTGTGTTTTCCCTGCAGCTAGGTGTGTGAGGACAGTCCTGGTGTCAGCCTCATACTTTGTCTGATTCTCTTCTTTCTTCTAGCTCAACACTCTCATCTGCAGCTCTCTTCTGACACCCACATCTAAAAATGTCCTTCGATTTGACTGGTCATTCTCCTCTGAAGCCCCCAAGAAGTTGTCATGTCCATTTCCACTGACCTAAGACATCTTTGAGTTTAGAAATCAATCTGTGCACACAATAAATAGTTTCATATATTGTCTTGGATTTTTAGCAAACCCAGCGTAATACTGGTTGTCTTCTCCTACCCTCAACTCCAAGAGGGTTTGTAGAGCTAGAGATAGGCTTTTATTTCTTTCTCTTATTCCTTTATCTCAAACACAGTAAAGTTAATACAAGAAAAAAACCCACTGCCCATGTCTGTTTATGTATTTTGTTCATTGTCTCATCTGTGTCTAGTGTGCCTTTGTTTTCAAATGACTGTTATAGTGCATATTAAGCATGCTATTATTAACAGTGGTGTCCAGAGAGACAATCCAAGATGGCAGAATAGGAACAGCTCTGGAGTGCAGTTCCCAGCGAGAGCACAGAGGCCGCTGCAGGTGATCCCCAGGCAAGCAGGGTCTGGAATGAACCTCCAGCAGTCCTATAGCAGAGGGGCCTGACTGTTAGAAGGAAAACTAAAAAACAGAAAGAAATAACTTCAACATCAACAAAAAGGACGTCCACTCAGAGACCCCATCCTAAAGTCACCAACTTCAAAGACCACAGATAGATAAATCGACAAAGATGGGAAGAAACCAGTGCAAAAAGAAGGAAAACACCAAAAACCAGAACATCTCTCCTCCTTCAAGGGATCACAACTCCTCATCAGCAAGGGAACAAGGCTGGATGGAAAATGAGTTTGATGAATTGACAGAAACAGGCTTCAGAAAGTGAGTAATAAGAAACTTCTCTGAACTAAAAGAACATGTTGTAACCCAATGCAAAGAAACTAAGAACCTTGAAAAAAGGTTTGATGAAATGCTAATGAGAATAAACAGATTAGAGAGGAATATAAATGAATTGATGGAGCTGAAAAACACAACATGAGAACTTCATGAAGCATACATAAGTTTCAATACCTGAATCAACCAAGCAGAAGAAAGGATATCAGAGACAGAAGATCAACTCAATGAACAAAATGAGAAGGCAAGATTAGAGAAAAAAAGAGTGAAAAGAAATGAACAAAGCCTCCAGGAAATATGGGATTATGTGAAAAGACCTAATCTGCATTTGATAGGGGTACCTGAATGTGACAGAGGGAATGAATCCAAGCTGGAAAACACTCTTCAGTATATTATCCAGGAGAACTTCTGCAACCTAGCAAGGCAAGCCAGCATTCAAGTCCAGGAAATACAGAGAACACCACAAAGTTATTCCTCAAGAAGAGCAACCCCAAGGCACATAATCATCAGATTCACCAGGGTTGAAATGAAGGAAAAAATGCTAGGGACAGCCAGAGAGAAAGGTCGGGTTACCCACAGAGGGAAGCCCATCAGACTCACAGCAGATCTCTCTGCAGAAACGCTACAAGCCAGAAGAGAGTGGGGGCCAATATTCAACATCCTTAAAAAAAAAGAAGTTTCAACCTAGAATTTCATATCCAGCCAAACTAAGCTTCATAAGCAAAGGAGGAATAAAACCTTTATGAACAAGCAATTTCTCAGAGATTTCATCACCTCCAGGCCTGCTTTAAGAGAGCTCCTGAAAGAAGCACTAAACATAGAAAGGAACAACCAGTACCATTCACTCCAAAAATGTACCAAACGGTAAAGAGCATTGACACAATGAAGAAACTGTGTCAACTAATGGGTAAAACAACCAGCTAGCATCAAAATAGCAGGATCAAATTCACATATAACAATATTAACCTTAAATGTAAATGGGCTAAATGCCCCAATCAAAAGACACAGAATGGCAAATTGGATAAAAAGTCAAAACCCATCGGTGTGCTATATCCACGAAGCCCATCTTACATGCAGGGATACATATAGGCTCAAAATAAAGGGATGGAGGAAGATTTATAAAGAAAATGAAGAGCAAAAAAAAAAGAGCAGGAGTTGCAATCCTAGTCTCTGATTCATAGACATTAAACAAAGATCAAAAGAGACAAAGAAGGGCATTACATAATGGTAAAAGGATGAATGCAACAAGATGAGGTAATGATTCTAAATATATATGCACCCAATACAGGAGCACCCAGATACATAAAGCAAGTTCTTAATGACCTACAAAGAGACTTAGACTCCCACACAATAATAGTGGTAGACTTTAACACCCCAATGTCAATATTAGACAGATCAATGAAACAGAAAATTAACAAGAATATCCAGGACTTGAACTCAGATCTGGACCAAGCAAACGTAATAGACATTTACAGAATTCTCCAAACCCAAATCCACAGAATATACATTCTTCTCAGCACCACATCACTCCTACTCCAAAACTGACCACATAATTGGAAGTAAATCACTCCTCAGCAAATGCAAAAGAATGGAAATCATAACAAACAGTTTCTAAGACCACAGTGCAATCAAATTAGAACTCAGGATTAAGAACTAATTCAGAACCACACAATTTCATGAAAACTGAAAAACTGGCTTTTGAATGTTGACTGGATAAACAATGAAATGAAGGCAGAAATAAAGATGTTCTTTGAAACCAACGAGAACAAATACACAATGTACCAGAATCCCTGGGACACATTTAAGCAGTGTCTAGTGGGAAATTTCTAGCAATAAATGCTCACATGAGAAGCAAGGAAATATCTAAAATTGACGCCCTATCATCAAAATTGAAAGAGCTAGAGGAGCAAGATAAAAAAAACTCAAAAGCTAGCAGAAGACAAGAAATAATTAAGATCAGAGCAGAACTGAAGGAGATAGAGACACAAACCTTCAAAAAATTAATAAACCCAGGAGCTGGTTTTTTGAAAAGATTGACAAAATAGACAGACCACTAGCCAGATTAATAAAAAAGAAAAGAGAGAAGAATGAAATAGGTGTAATAAAAAATGATATAAACGGGATAGCACCACGAATCCCACAGAAATACAAACTACCATCAGAGATTACTACAAACAACTCTAAGCAGATAAACCAGAAAACCTGGAAGAAATGGATAAATTCCTGGACACTTGAACCCTCCCAAGCCTAAACCAGGAATAAGTTGAAACTCTGAATAGACCAGTAAGAAGGGCTGAAGTTGAGGCAGCAATTAATAGCCTACCAACCAGCTGGGCGTGGTGGCTCATACCTGTAATCCCAGCACTTTGGGAGGCTGAGGCGGGTGGATCATGAGGTCAAGAGATCAAGACCATCCTGGTCAACATGGTGAAACCCCGTCTCTACTAAAAATACAAAAAAAAAAATTAGCTGGGCATGGTGGTGTGTGACTGTAATCCCAGCTACTCAGGAGGCTGAGGCAGGAGAATTGTCTGAACCCAGGAGGCAGAGGTTGCGGTGAGCCAAGGTCATGCCATTGCACTCCAGCCTGGGTAACAAGAGCGAAACTCTGTCTCAAAAGAAAAAGAAAAAATAGCCTACCAACCAAAAGAAGCCCAGGTCCAGATGGGTTCACAGCCAAATTCTACCAGACATACAAAGAGGAGCTGGTACCACTCCTTCTGAAACTATTCCAAACAATCCAAAAAGAGGGAATCCTTCCCAAATCATTTTATGAGACGAACATCACCCTGATGCCAAAACCTGGCAGAGACTCATCAAGAAAAGAAAACTTCAGGCCAATATCCATGATGAACACAGAGGCAAAAATCTTCAATAAAATACTGGCAAACTGATTGCAACAGTGCATCAAAAAACAGCAATACCATTACTGGGTATACGATCAAGTAGGCTTCATGCTGGAGATGCAAGGCTGGTTCAACATTCACAAGTCTATAAACGTAATTCACCACATGAACTGAACCAAACACAAAATCCACATGATTATCTCAAAAGATACAGAGTAGGCCTTTGACAAAATTCAACAGCCCTTTTTGCTCAATAAAGTAGATATTGATGGAACATATCTCAAAATAATAAAAGCTATTTACGACAAACCAACAGCCAATATCATACTGAATGGGCAAAAACTGGAAGCATTCCCTTTGAAATCTGGCACTAGACAAGGATGCCCTCTCTCACCACTCATGTTCATTATAGTACTGGAAGTTCTAGCCAGAGCAACCAGGCAAGAAAAAGAAATAAAGGGTATTCAATTAGGAAAGGAGGAAGTCAAACTGTCTCTATTTGCAGATGATATGATTGTATATTTAGAAGACCCCATTGTCTCAGCCCAAAAGCTCCTTGAACTGATAAGCAACTACAGCAAAGTCTCAGGATACAAAAATCAATGTGCAGAAATCACAAGTATTCCTATACACCAATAACACACTTAAAGAGAGCCAAATCAAGAATGAACTGCCATTCACAATTGCTACAAAGAGAATAAAATACCTAGAAATACAACTAACAAAGGATATAAAGGACCTTTTCAAGGAGAACTACAAACCACTGCTCAATGAAATAAGAGAGGACACAAACAGATGGAAAAACATTACATGCTCCTGGTTAGAAGAATCAATATTATGAAAATGGCCATACTGCCCAAAGTAATTTATAGATTCAGTGCTATCCCCATCAAGCTAAATATGACCCTCTTCACAGAACTGGAAAAAACCACCTTAAATTTCATATGGAACCAAAGAGAGTCTGCATAGCCAAGTTGTTTATAAGCAAAAAGAACAAAGCTGGAGGCATCATGCTCCCTGACTTCAAACTATACTACAAGGTTACAGTAATCAAAACCACATGGTACTGGTACCAAGCCAGAGATATAGACCAATAGAACAGAACAGAGGCCTCGGAGGCAATGCCACACATCTACAACCATCTGATCTTTGACAAACCTCACAAAAACAAGCATTGGGGAAAGGATTCCATGTTTAATAAATGGTGTTGGGAAAATTGGCTAGCCATGTGCAGAAAGCAGAAACTGAACTCCTTCCTGACACTTTACACTAATTAACTTCAGATGGATTAAAGACTTAAACATAAGACCTAACACCACAAAAACCCTAGAAGAAAACCTAGGCAAAACCATTCAGAACATAGGCATAGACAAGAACTTCATGACTAAAACACCAAAAGCAATGGCAACATAAGCCAAAATAGAAAAATGGGATCTAATTAAACTCCAGAACTTCTGCACAGCAAAAGAAACAATCATTAGAGTGAACTGACAACCAACAAAATGGGAAGAAAATTTTTCAGTCTACCCATTTGACAAAGGGCTAATATCCAGAATCTATAAAGAACTAAAACAGATTTACAAGAAAAAAACAAATGAACCCATTTTAAAGTGGGCAAAGGATATGAACAGACACTTTTCAAAAGAAGACATATATGAGGCCAACAAACATATGAAAAAATGCTCACCATCACTGATCATTAGAGAAATGCAAATCAAAACCACATTGAGATACCACCTTACACCAATTAGAATGGCGATCATTAAAAAATCTGGAGACAACAGATGCTGGAGAGGATGTGGAGAAACGGGAACACGTTTACACTGTTGGTGGGATTGTAAATTAGTTCAACCATTGTGGAAGACAGTGTGATGTTTCCTCGAGGACCTAGAAATAGAAATTCCATTTGACCAGCAATCCCATTACTGGGTATATATCTGAAAAATTATAAACCGTTCTATTGTAAAGACACATGCATGCATATGTTCATTGCTGCACTGTTTACAATAGCAAAGACCTAGAACCAACCCAAATGCTTGTCAGTGATAGACTGGACAGGGAAAATGTGGCACATATACACCATGGAATACTATGCAGCCATAAAAAATGATGAGTTTGTGTAGGGACATGGATGAATCTGGAAACCATCATTCTTAGCAAACTGACACAAGAACAGAAAATCAAACACCGCATGTTCTCACTCATAGATGAGTGTTGACTAGTGAGAACACATGGACACAGGGAGGGGAGCATCATACATTGGGATTTGTTGGGGGGGACTGGGGAGGGACAGTGGAGGGTAGGGAGTTGATGAGGGATAACATGAGAAGTTATAGGCGATGGGGATGGAGGCAGCAAACTAATTGCCATGTATGTACCTATGCAACAATCCTGCATGTTCTTCACATGTACCCCAGACCTTAAAGTGCAATAGAACCTAAACAATAAAGTGTTTATATATATGTATACACTAAATATATAGTGTGTGTGTGTATATACATATAGTGTATGTATATATATATATATATAGTGTGTGTATATATATATAGTGTGTGTGTGTATACATATATATAGTGTGTGTATACATATATATAAACACTTTATTGTTTAGGTTCTATTGCACTTTAGGTTCTGGGGTACAGTGTGTGTGTGTGTGTATATATATATACACTAAATATATAGTATATATATATATATATCAGCGGTGTTCTACATACACTTTCAGGTATATTGTTTAAATATAGCATTACCAATATATTGTCTATGCCTTGCTTGACACTTGATATCTTGCCTTCCTATTATTTAAAATAAAAAAGGGCAATCAGAGAAAAACAGCAGGAGAAAATGGAAAGGCTAGAAAACCTTACCTTGAGAAAGTCAAGGATGGGCTGGGAGGATATGTGGAAGACACTAAAAGGGAGAAAAGATTTTTCTAACTATACAATATGTACATATTTGCTTCTTTATCTTTTCCCCATAGTGTCTTTTCCCTCATCAGATAAAATCATCACAAGAAAAAGAAAGTTGGTAGTATTTTGTTTAGGAAGGTACCTTATTGTGTTTTTTGATTTATGCTTATGGGTATATCAATTCAGTTTTCCTGGGTCTCAACTTTATAAGATCAGAGTTCTAGAAAGGGTTAATGAGTTGGTTTGACTGCAGTGTGTCTGCTTAGTCTGCTAATGTATAGTAATTTATGAATATTGTAATTACGCATAGCTATTTAAGATGGAAAATATTCCAAGCATGCTTAACAAATCCATTATCTGTGAAAAACTGTATGCATTTAGATGATTCCTGGGGTAACAGCATTCTCCATTCCACATGTTTTAAGATGTTTTCTTGAGAGCTTCAGTGTCTCATGGAATCTCTGCCCGCTGACCCCAGTGATGTCTATTCACCACTGCGAGGATGTTCTTTGTACCCCAAATAGGCCTTCCTAACTTTGGTTGAGATTAAAAGATTAGGAAGAAAAGGAATAATAGAGCTAGAATATATTTACCTGTCTTCCAGGAGACTGAGGTTTGAGGTGAGACCTGAAGGAGGTGGTATTAATCAAGCCTGACACAGGTGTGTGGGGTAAGGAGACAGGAGGAGGAGGTGTAATGGTTAATTTTATGAGCCAACTTGGTAGGCAATGGTGCCCAGTTGTTTGGTCAAACACTAATCTAGATGTTATTGGTTTTTTGTTTATTTAGATGTGATTAGCATTTAAATCAGTAGGCCAGGCCCAGTGGCTCACACCTGTAATCCCAGCACTCTGGGAGGCCGAGGTGGGTGGATCATGAGGTCAGGAGTTCAAGACTAGCCTGGCCAACATGATGAAGCCCTGTCTCTACTAAAAAAGAATAAATTTTATATATACATATATATATGTGTATATATATATATATTATACACATACGCACACACACACACAGAGACAGAGAGAGAGAAAGAGAGAGAGAAAGAGAGAGAAAGCTGGACATGGTGGCTCTTGCCTTTAATCCCAGCTACTTGGGAGGCTGAGGCAGGAGAATTGCTTGAACCTGGGAGGCAGAGGTTGCAATGAGCCAAGATTGTGCCACTGTACTAAAGCCTGGACAACACAGCAAGACTCCATCTCAGGAACAAAAACCAAAAAACCATTTAAATCAGTAGACTTTGAGTAAAGCAGATTACCCTTCATAATCTGGGTCGACTTCAAGCAATCAAATGAAGGCCTTAAGAGCAAAAGACTGGGGTTTCCTTCTCACCCTGCAAAGAGAAAGGAACTTGAATTCTCCTAAAGACTGCAGCATAGAAATTCTGCCTGAATTTCCAGCCTTTGCTTCAGACTCAGGACTGGAAAATCAACTCTTGCTGGAGTTTCCAGTCTGCACTGTGGATTTGTAGCCTGCCAGCCTCTACAAATTTCTTAAAATAAATCTCTTTCTCTCTCTCTGTCTCCCTCCTCCCTTCCTCCCCCCTCTCTCTTTCCATAGATAGATAGAGACAGCAAGCAAGAGAGAGATAGATGTATCTCTATCCCCATTGATTCTATTTTTCTGGAGAGCCTTAACTAATACAGGAGGGGAAGATGTTAGCAGAAGGAGCCATGTAGGAACTATACATCCAAAGTCTTTTAGGCAGGAGGAAGCTGGTGTTTGAGAAAATAAAGACAGGGTCATATTGCTAAAGCATAGAAAGCTAGTATCTGCAGGAATAGCCAGGCTGGATTTTGTGTTATGAAGTTTTTTAGGCAGAGCTGGGACTTTAAACACAGATGCAAACATTAATTCTTTGAATTTGTATAGGAACTCCTTTAAATCCACTCAATCTTCAAATTTTTTTATTATGAAGTGTTTATGTATTATGCATTTTATACTTTTCTTACTACCATGTAAGATTTCCATAAATCACTTTCATACACTGAAATTTTCATTCTTTTCTCTCTTTTCATTTCTGCCTTCTCCTTTCTATACAGTGTGCTGCCTCTCTAGGCATTTTCTCTTTTGACCTTGAAATTCCTCATGTACATGATGGGCCTTCAGATTCCTTTAACACTTGAGCATTTCTGTACTCTGAGTGTTTAGCCCCAACTTCATGCTTTGCTTCCACAGTTTATACATTTTCAATCAATTGGCTCCCCATATCCTTCACTGTGATTTATTAGTCCCAGGATCCTGATTTTTTTTTTGAGAAATATTTATCTTTCATTCTACATGGTCTTGGGTGTCTGTCCATAAAGGTGCCCTACTTTTCTTAAGATAAAGTGTGGGATGTGGAATTTCTAACCTTGAGCAGGATAGAAATGGTAGGACCTGATTCATCTCATGGTGTCTTTCTGAAGAGAGATGCCCAGCTGTTCCTGTGAAGTCCTCAGCTCTGCCTGGGTTTCTATTCTTTCTAAAAACTGGTTCTTCAGTTTTGCCTTCAATGCTGTAAGCTACCACATCTACTCCTAGTAAATCCCTTCTCTGCTGAAGCTAGCTAGTTTCTGTGGCTTACAACCTAAGGAATCTACTTATCCAGCATGAAAGGAGAAAGGTGAAGAATTAGGTGTGGCTGGAGGGAATGGTATGTGTGGGAACAGTGGGAATAAGGCAGTTTGGGGCCAGGTTTTAAGGGGGGCAGGAAGAGAACTGGGGAATAAAGATGCTCTCTGAGAGGACATAGATGGAATGTGTTAACTGAGAGAGGGAAGCAAGAGCCGGTTGGGTCCATCCTGGAGTTTGTTACTGAAGAGTTTGGAAATTCCCAGAATTCCAAGGGACATGCAATCTGAGGGAGAAAACGTGGATCCTGTGCAAAACACGGGAATTCAATCCACTGTTTTGGCCAACAGAAGAGAACTGGTCAGCCTGGATTGTAGAAAATAGAAGACCAATTAATTGGTGTCATCAGAGAGCATTCCCTGTATCTGCTGCATGTACCTGTTCATCACAGCCTGAACTATCATTCTCAAGGCCCCAAATGGCTAAACAACTAACTCACCTTGAGCTAATTCTGTGGCCATAAAGAATCTTATTATAAAGTGGTTACTCATGTAACTTCTAGAGGAGGAATATGTGGCTCAGGTCAAGATGAGGATTAGGACTTGTGTAGCAGGTATATTTCCATGAAAATTAATATGCTCACAATTTTGGTTCTTACATGACTCTTGCATGCTTAGATTATGTGGATCCACTGCTGTAATACTGATTGAATTTGTTAATCTGAGGACGAGGCTGTAGATTGCAGTGAATTCACTCATTTAAGTAATATTATGAAGCCCGAACTTTTTTGCACTTTCCATGAAGACATGCCTTTTTCTATTTTATCTTATAGGCAAAGGGTGCCTATTGAAGAAGGTTTTTAAGATAGTAACTGAAGAGATCAGATTAGAAAGAATCATGATTGCAAGGCAGAGGGACTCTGGCAGAAGACAGCAGGGAGGAAGCTACTGTGAGAGGCCTGAGGAAAGCTGAAGAGATCTGGATTAAGGCCACAGCAGTGAGATGGGGTGGAAATGCCAGCTGCTGCATTGAACTAGGATCTTCTAGATCTTGATGACCTGCTGGATACGAAGGGTGAGGGCTAGGCTGTAATCAAAAATACCAAAAGGATGTCTTTGTCATTTTGCTTTCATTAAGTAACATTATCTGAATTCCCACAAACAATGCTGCAATAGTTAAAATTGTGACAGTATGAAAACAGAATCTGAATTAAATTAATGCTATGTCAGCCCATTGCACTAAACCATGAATTCCCTAAGAGGTTTAGCAACATATTGGATAAAGTGAAATTAATCCTTGAGAGCCACAAGTTGACATATGCATGTGCTATGAATCCATAAACTATACTGCGTGCAGTGGAAAAGGAAGCTAAAAAATCCGTAGGAACACATCTGTATACTGTGCTGTGAATAAAGCCTAGTTTGCAATGCTGTTTTCCTTTGTAGTGTGGAACCCGGAGGAGGCTCTGAAATGTTAACATTGTTGACCTTTATAGTCCGATGTGTTGTTGATTGCACCCCCAGACAAACTTGATGAGGCTTTGCAATCAGGTCACCATTTAATATGACTCACTATTCTAAATTTAGAAAAGGCTGTGATTCTAATAGTAAATGACAAAACCCAGAGAATTTCAAGCTCTTGCTGGCTGCTCTGGGTTATATTCCCCTCCAGGCAAAGTCAGAGCTGCCAGCCTCATTAATGAAAATTATGAGCCTGTTAGGAGAAGAATAACCAGGAGGTGCTGCCGATAAGAAGTGAGAGAATTAAAATGCTCTTTAACTTTTGGCTTCAGACTTAAAATAGTTCCTTTGGTTTTAAATGTTTTTAAAAGCAAGATCTGAAAGTGACTTTCACTAGCTTGCATGAAATAAGGGGTTGTGTGGTTATGGGACGAATTCAGGATCATTACTGCAATCTGGCTTGATGCTGGAGAGCAGACTTTCTGCTTGAGTACGTGTAAAAACGGTTTCAGATTTGCTACTAAGTTATACAATACAGCAGTTTATATTTCACTCCGAAGGCCCAGCCATGGACATTTTGAAAATGGGATCTCACCGAAGCCTGAACAAACCAGGAATGTTTATCCTTTGATTCTTTTAGGCTCATCAATACTTCACTCTTGGGCACAAAGAAGGCTTTGTGCTACTGAGCTGATAGGCTCTGCTGGAGGAATGTGGTTGGCAGAGAATATGCCACAAACTTAAAGAGAAAAGGAACTAGAAAGCTCGTGTAGACACTGTCAAAATGAGGTGCCATGCTTTTATCCACTCTCTGGGTGCGCATGTTTATGTTGAGCAGATCCAGGGCCATGAACATGCTGGCTTTGTTTTTTACATAAACATTTTCCTCTCCTTTATATTCTCTTCTGATTAGCAATCCTATGTTTAACATGATTCGAATGCGAATAGTCTTAATTTTACGAGAAAACAGCACAGGCTTTTCAGCTTGGGATGTTAAAAGTGATATTTCGTCTCTGTTTTAACATAATTGGGTACAGATAGGATCCATGGGAGCCCAGATTTCCTAAATTCGAATCCCTAACTCAGATTCTTCAAACTCTTTTTTTGTATTCAGTGGAGATCTCTGAACTAGACATTTTGATAGCAAACCCCCAAACACACTGGGCAGCTAAAACGTCAATGTAAGTACTTCTGTGGTAAGATCATATTTTGCAATGTTCCTTAAACCATGCACAGTTATTGCAATAGTCACTGTCTCCCTTCAGCATGGTGTTGCTGTTTCAGGAGATTTACTCTCCTGCCCACATTCTCTTATATGCTCATGAAGCCAGCATATCACATTTCTAGTAAACATACTATCTTTCTTTGAATACTCTGCTTCTTAACACATTCTAAATTTGTTACACTCTGTGCTGTACCCGACCCCAAAAACCCACATTCCATCTGGCACACATTGCTAGAATGGTGTGTTTTACTCTGTTGTAGTAAAAATAAACTTTGTACATAGATGAAAACTTGGCAGCACACTTCCATGGTTCTTCAGAACGCCTTGGCACACTGCCTTGGCACAATATTGACATCTCAGTTAATCTCAAGCAAGTCACAGAAATTTTGCACCTCAATTTCCCCTTCTGCAAAATTAGAGTAAATTCAGTTGCTATAGAAATAATGATGAAAGCATTGTGTGCTCTTCAAAGGTAAGTGGTATGTAATCTTGCTGCAGGCTGGATTCTCCAGAAAACTGATTCTGAGATGGTGATCAGCTCACAGGAAGGGTACCGGAGAGTATTCTTGGAATCAACAAGTGTGGAAGGCATGGCACAATGAGGACATGGCAGGCGAGGGATTGACTGTGCTTCCATGTAATAAAGGCTCAGCCACTCCATAGGGAGCTCTGAGGTTGGCAGGGTCCTTTAGAGTTTTACGAACTTAGAGTTATGGGCAAGATCTTTATCTAGTCATTGAATACAGGCTGTCTTCAGCTGAGGCAGTTCTTAGGGCCCTCTGCAGAGGGCTGTCATCTCACAATCTTCCAAGCAGGAAGGAAACCAATTCTTCATTCCTGAAGTGGGGATCTGGGCAGCACATCATAGTATACATGACCAAAACCAAGCTAGGGGCAGCGAATTAACAAGTTTGCTTTCATCTATGGTTGGTGACTTCCGATGAAGCCAGAATTATGGCATGGATGAGTATAGTGAGAATTCCTTTTTTTTTTTTTTTTTTAACCTCCAGCCCATTACACAAAGTTCTGGTACACCCTGATGCTGTATTTTAGCTTGAGGGATTCTAGCAGGAAAATCTGTAAAAGGTCCCTTCTAGGATCTGGTTGATTTTCCTGCCTTCAATGAGCCTGTCTTTGTACACTCAGTACTATATAATCTGGTTACATTTTCTCTCTAGTATGAATTCTCTAACATTCAAAGTGAAATGTTTATATCACTTTTTTTCAAGTCTTGGTTGTACATGTAAAAATAATCAGCTGCCTAAAGAAGACAGCTTACACGTCCTTGGCATATCGCCTAAGTTTTATAAGGTAGACCAGTACTCCTAATCTCTCCTTTTTTTTTTTTTTTTTTTTGAGACGGAGTTTCGCTTTTGTTACCCAGGCTGGAGTGCAATGGCGCAATCCCGGCTCACCGCAACCTCCGCCTCCTGGGTTCAGGCAATTCTCCAGCTTCAGCCTCCCGAGTAGCTGGGATTACAGGCACGTGCCACCATGCCCAACTACTTTTTTGTAATTTTAGTAGAGACGGGGTTTCACCATGTTGACCAGGACGGTCTCGATTTCTTCACCTTGTGATCCACCCGCCTCGGCCTCCCAAAGTGCTGGGATTACAGGCTTGAGCCACCGCGCCCGGCCATCTCTCCCTTTTTATGACATCGATGTTCTGAAAATGTCAGGCCAGTTATCTCATAGAGCATTTCTTATTCTGGATGTGCCTCATTGTTCCCGCATACTGTTGTTTAACTTGTTTCTCTTCAAGGTAGGAAATCAGGTAGATCTAAAGGCTTGATAAGATTCAGGTTAAAATTTGGGTAGGAATATTCAATTATATCCATTTTGGAAAACAAAAAGTCACAAAACACATTCTGGAACTTAAAAATCCAAGAAGTAAAAATTGATATAAGTAAGGGAAAAATGGGTAATTCTAAAATTATATTTCAAAACACATGAAGTAACAATTGACAGAAGTAAGGAAATGTAGGTAATTCTAAAATTATAGTTGGAAATTTAAAACCCCACTCTTGAGGGAGGATTGATTCTGTCCAGGAGTTTGAGGCTACGTGAGCTATGAATGCACCACTCTACTCCATCCTGGGTGACAGAGCAAGATCCTTTCTCTAAAACAAACAAACAAGCAAATAAAAAAACCTCTCTTTCAAAAAAAAAAAAACAAAAAACAGTAATATGTAAGTAAAAGTGTAGGGAATCTAAACAAGACTATCAAGCATCTTGGTCTAATTTATATATTTATAAAACATTATACCCCAATACTGATCGGTAAACATTCTTTTCAAGTGTACAAGTTATGTTAATCAAGATACATCATATGTTGAAGCTTAAAACAAGCTTCAATAATTAAAAAAGATTGAAATTATATAGAGTGTATTCTCTGATTATAATGGCATTTACTTGTAAATTAGTAACAATAAAGTATTTAGGAAACCATTAACAGTTTGGATTAAGCACATCTAAATTTATGGATGAAATAAATCTCAAAATAAATTAGAAAATAAAAAGCAAATAAAAATACAATGTATCAAAATTGGCAGGAAGCAGCGAAAGTGATGCTCAGAGGGAAATGTATAGCTTTAAATGCTTACATTAAAAATGAAAAGCCGAAAATCAATAGCTAAGAATATACTTTAAGAAACTAGGAAGAGGGAAGGAAACCCAAAGTAAGTAGAAGAAAGAAATTTTAAAAAATAAGAGTAAACATAGCAATTGGAAATCTCATATATTATTGGTAAAAGTATAAATGGTACATTCATTGTGGAAAAAGATCTGAAAGTTTCTCATAAAATGAAATATATATCTACCTAGGACTCAGCAATTCCTCTTCTGGGTATATATCCAAAAGAAATGAAAATATATCCTGTTGACCCTTGAACAACATGAGTTTAAACTGTGCAGGTCTGATTATAGGTGGATTTTTTTTTCAGTAAAAGTTACACCAAGTGTCCCTGCCTCCCATCTACCTCTCCATTTTTTCACCTCTGCCAGTTCTGAGACAGCAAGACCAGTCCCTTGTCTTCCTCCTCCTCCTCAACCTGCTCAATGTGAAGATGATGAGGATGAAGACCTTTATGATGATCCACTCCCTCTTAATGAAAAGTAAATGCATTTTTTCTTCCTTATAATTTTCTTAATAACATTTTCTTTTCTCTAGCTTACTTTATGATGATAATATAGCATATGACACATATGACATGCAAAATATGTGTTAGTTGACTGTATATGTTGTCTTTAGGGCTTCTAGTCAACAGTAAGCTATTAGTAAAGTTTTTGGAGAATCAAAGGTGATATTCAACTGCGTGGAGGGTGGGGACCTCTAACCCCCAAGATGTCCAGGGGTCAACTGTATTGGCAAAAAACATTTGTACACGAATTTTCATGGACATTTCATTCATAATAACCAAAGCCTAGAAACAATCCAGGTGTCTATCACTAAGAGACTGGCAAAACAAATTGTGGTATTTTTGTAAAGTGGAATACTTCTCAGCAATAAGAGGTGTGAACTATATTTAACAACAGGCTGATTCTTAAAAGCATTATTTTGGATGGCAGAAGCCAAGACCAAAAGAGTATGTATTGTATAATTCTTTTTATACGAGGTACTAGAATAGGCAAAATTAATCTGTGGTTGAGTGTTTGCCTCTTGATGGTGTGGATTAGGAGAGAGGCTTGACTGGGATGGGTCATGAAATAACTCCCTGGTAATGTTCTGTTTCTTGATATGAACTTGGGTTACACAGATGTATATATCTGTTAAAACTTAAGTATAATTTAAAATTTGTACCTTTCACTGAATGTAAATTTTCCATCAAAAGAAAAAATCATAAATAAATATTGAACTCTAATGATTTGCATACAAAATATTTAAGGGAAACTGTACTGTTGTACTTTCCTTTGAAATATATCAAAAAATAAGATAGATTGATGAATAAGGTGTATATGTGAATAGATGCAAAGGCATGAGCAGGTGCAGTGGCTTATGCCTGTAATCCTAGCACTTTGGGAAGCCAAGGTGGGTGGATCACTTGAGGCCAAAAGTTTGAGGCCAGCCTGAGCAACATGGTGAAACCCCAGCTCTACTAAAAATACAAACATTAGTCGGGTGTGGTGGTACATGCTTATAGTTCCAGCTACTCAGAAGGCTGAGGTATGAGAATCACTGTAACTCAGGTGGTGGAGGTTGCAATGAGCCAAGGTTGCACCACTGAACTGCAGCTTGGCAACAGAGTGAGTCTGTCAAAAAAAAAAAAAGAAAAGCAAAAGCTGTAAAAGCATGTAGTAAAACAATCATAGTAAAAAATTAGCTATACCATCTGGGTAGTGGGCATATGAATGTGCACTGTAAAATGCTTTCAACCTTGTTCTTTGAAAATTGTCCCAATACAATGTTGGGGTAAAAACATTTTGAGGGCTATTGGGGGAAGTTCAATAAGGACTCGGTATTATGTAATATTTGAGAATTATTTTTATCAGTTTTCTTTGGTGTTTTAATGGTATTTAATAGTAATATGGTAAGAGCTTATTCTTATGAGAAAAGAGTTAAAATATTTAGTAGTGAAGTGTCATGATGTCTGCAACTCACGTGAAAATGGCTCAACAAAAATTTAGATAATAGGGAAAATAAGGCAAAAGGTTACAATTGTTAATTGTAGACCATGGTTACTAGGGTGTTTACTGTTCTTTTCTTTTATTATAAAATATTGAAAAAGTAAGCAGTGGAAGTAATTAGATACTATGTCAAAGGGCAGAGACTATAAAGTCTGGAAATCCTGTACCTGAGATATTTACAATTTCCAGAATTTCTTTAAAAGGATCAACTCTTGGTTGGTAGCTGCAGGGGACTACTGCTAGACTTGGTTCAGAAGGCCAAGTCGTCAGCACCCTCTTCTTGCCTTCTGTCTTAGTTTATTTCTCTAGAGAGTTCCTGTTTCAGAATTTAAATGTGAACTTTTTTTTTTTTTTTAAGACTGAGCCTTTCTGTTTCCCAGACTGGAGTGTAGTGGCACCATTTTGGTTCACTGCAACTTCTGCCTCCCAGGTTCAAGGGATCTTGTGCCTCAGCCTTCTGAGTAGCTGGGACTACAGGTGCATGCCACTATACTTGGCTAATTTTTGTATTTTTTAGTGAAGAGAGGGTTTCACCTTGTTGGCCAGGCTGGTCTCGAATTCCTAACCTCAAGTGATCTGCCTGCCTCGGCCTCCCAAAGTGCTGAGATTACAGACATGAGCCACTGTGTCTGGCCCCTGAATGTGAAATTCTGAGTTCATGATCTTGACTTCTTGTCCTTATTCTGAACTACATTGTTGATGAATCTGATGCTATATCTTTTTCACCACAGATTGAGATCTGGGTGTTTAGTGTCATCCTAGTCATTAAACATTAATGCCTGTACATTGCTTCACTAGAGATTTGCTAGATGCTTAACAACAAATTTACTGCCAAAAATAAATATAGGTGAGACAGCAGATACAATATAACAAGGCATCTCTCATTGTTCAGGCTTTTGTTTCTGTTCTGTGCAGTACCCTGAGAAGTGACATAGAAACAGACCGTCCACATGACTCTCTGGGCCCAGGGATGAGGCTGGAGGGGACAGATGTACTGATAAAGACCAAGCAATATGGTCACAATGCTGTGAACATATTTGGAAAGCAGTATTTGGTCTCATTTGATGTTTGTGTCTGTGTCTGGGTACACTTATGGCTATGTGGGTTTGCTCCAGGAACTGGAAGGCCTTCCTTGAAGGAATTATGCTTTGCTTCATTTCATTGAAAATTCCCTGGCTAACATATTTTCCTATTATGGAATCTAACTCTCCGAGGATTTTTGTGGGAAAAATAGATAAATTTCTTGATAAAATGTAAAGATAGTGAATCTCAGAGTATTTCAAGCTGCCTTCTTTTCACCACTCTGTGTGATTCCGGATGAAAAGTCAGGTGCCTTCACAATGGACACTCCAGATAAGTTGGTCCCAAATCTAGTTGTCCCCAAGATTTGCTGGAGAGCTATTTTAAAATGTAAATTCCTGGGTCCACCTAAAATCCAAAGAATTATGATTTCTGGACAATGGTCCTTGGAATCTGTATTTTTTAAAAAGGTACACGAGTTACTCAGATGGTAAGTAAGTTTGTGGAACTTCAGACCAGTGCTTCTCAAATTTTAGTGTGTGTATGTGTATTAGTCCATTCTTGCATTGCTATAAAGAACGACCTGAAACTGGGTAATTTAAAAAGAACAGAGGGTTAATTGACTCACAGTTCTGCAGGCTGTACAGGAAGCATGGCTGGGGAGGCCTCAGGAAACGTAGAATCACAGTGGAAAGTGAAGGGAAAGCAGGCATGTCTTACACGGCCAGAGGAGGAAGAGAGAGAAGGGAAAGGTGCTACACATTTTTAAACAACCAGATCTCCTGAGAACTCACTCACTATCAGACGAGATCCGGCGCGTTCGGGGTGGTGTGGCCGTAGACAAGAACTCACTCACTATTACGAGAATAGCAAAAGGCAAGTCTACCGCCAAGATCCAATAGCCTCCCACCAGGCCCCTCCTCCAACTTTGAGGATTACAATTTGACTTGAGATTTGGAAGGGGACATGAATCCGATGCATATCAATATGAATCACTGGGGTGTCTTGTTAAAATGCAGATTCTGATTCAGTAGCTCTGAGGTAGATTCAAGGGCCTGAATCTTTAACAAGCTCCCTGGTGCTGCTGCTGGTGTGCAGACCATACGTTGAGTAGTGAGGAACTTGATCAGGCCCTGAAACATTTTCCCTAAAATGGGAGTCACATCTTCCTTTGTAGAGAGCCTATTTGGCCAGTGTTCAGCATGTGACAAACTATTCTCACCCCCTTGCTTGATATCTCTTTGCTTTAAAATATTTTGCTTGAACAGCTGATGACTCAGATTAGTGACTATTCACCTTGGTTTGCCCAGAAAGTCCTAGTTTATACCTATTGTCTTGGCATATTAATAATAATAATAGTTGTTATTTTTTGAGACAGGGTCTCCATTTCCCAGCCTCAAGCAATCCTCTCACCTCAGCCTCACAAACAGCTGGGACTATAGGCATGTGCCACCATGTATGGCTAATTTTAAAATTTTTTGTAGAGACTAGGTCTCACTATATTGCCCAGGTTGGTCTTGAACTCCTGGGCTCAAGTGATCCTCCCATCTTGGCCTCCCAAAGTGCTGGGATTACAGGTGTGAGCCACTGTGCCCAGCTCTGGCACAATTATTAAAGGGCTCTCTGCAACTTGTACTCTTAGAAGTGTCTCCAGCTGGAAGACAAATTATAAAGTCATCCTTTCTAAATAAACCTATATACAGAACATAGGTTGTAGACCCCAAATCCTGCATAGCTTCATATCCTGGCTTCATTATCCCATACTACATGTACAACCTTGAGCAAGTCAAGCCTCAATAATCTCATGTGTAACACAGAAGTGGCTTACTATGAGAATTTATAGAAATGATATAGAAAGTTTCTATTAATAGCACAATAGCTAGCATATAGTGGGCACCTATTTATTTAGATCCCTGCCTCTTTATGGGTCAATGAAGTGACCATCTACTCTGCTTTGAAATAGTGAAAATAGAAAGGATGACTTTATAATTTGTCTTCCAACTGGAGACATTTCTAAGAGTACAAGATGCAGAGAGCCCTTTAATATTATTAAAGAATATATATTCTAATATATAGAATATATTATGTATATTAGAATACATACAGAAGATATATTATTGAATATTAGAATATACTAGAAATCAAGCAAGTGTCCGAACCTTGTTCTTCTTTTAACAGATTGCTTTGGCCTTTTGTGTTTTTATGTATATATATATGTGTGTATGTGTGTGTGTGTGTGTGTGTGTGTATGTGTGTGTGTGTGTGTGTGTGTATGTGTGTGTGTGTATGTGTGTGTGTGTGTGTGTGTGTGTGTATTTCATTGAAACCCTCATGAGCCTAATACGGAATCTATCTCCGAAACCAATAGTCCTATGAGATTTCTATCTTATGTGCACTTCAGCTATGTTAATAGACCTAAATCTTGAACTAGAGAAATAAAGATATTAGTGTGTCTAGCATCATTAGAATATACTAGAATATTCTAATATTCAACATGTGTGTGTTTTCATATACATACATTTATGTATGTATTAGAATTGGCATTTCAATTTCTAAAAAAATTGATAGTGCACTGAAACGATAGATCACTGGGGAAAATCATCATCTTAATGATGTTGAATGTGATAGTTACTTTTATGTGTCAGCTTGATTGGTTTAAGGGATGCCCAGATAGCTGGTAAACAACATCATTTCTAGATGTATCTGTGATTGTGTTTCTGGAAGAGATTAGTGTTTGAATCAGTAGGCTGAATATAGAAGGTCTACTGTACCAACACCGGTAGACATCATCCAATCCATTGAGGCAGCAAATAGAACAAAAAGGTGGAGGAAGGTGAATTCTTTCTCTCCTTGAGCTAGAATAACCGTTTTCTTCAGCCCTTGGATATTGAAGCTTAGGGTTCTTGGGCTTTTGGATTCTGAAACTTATACCAGAGCCCTCACCCTTCCTCTGGTTCTCAGACCTTCAGGCTCAGACTGAATTACATCAGTGATTTTCCTGGTTTTTCAGCTTGTAGATAGCATATCATGGGAATTCTCAGCCTCCATACTTAAGTGAGCCAATTCCCCTGGTAAATCTCCTCTTATATGTGTCCTGTTGGTTTTGTTTCTCTGGAGAACACTGACTAATATACTGAGTCTTTAAATCTGTGGATATGGCCTATCTTCCCTTTTATTTAGGTTTTCTTTACTTTCTCTCAGCAGTATTCTGTAGTTTTTGGTGTAGACATATTTGATTTGCTTAAAACAATTTTTTGTTGCTATTGTAAATGGAATTTAAAAAAATTTCAGTTTTGAATTGTTGCTGCTTATATATTAGAATACAATGGCTTAAAAATATCATACATGTATCTTACTAAACATATTCATTAGTTCTAGTAATTATTTTGCAGATTCCCTGAGATTTCCTACATAAATAATTCTATGTCTGTAAATATTATTTTACTTTCTTATTGATCTTTATTCTATTTATTTCTTTCCCATCTTTTTTTCATTTTTCTTCCCTCTCCTCCTTTTAAACATTATTGCAATGGTTTAGGCTCCCGGTATAATATTGAATAGAAGCAGTAAAAGTGGGTCCTCTTGACTTGTTACCAATCTTAGGGTGCTATTGTTAAGAATGATGTTAGCTGTAGGTTTTGCATGGATGACTATTATCAGTTTGAGAAAATTTCCTAATATTTTTAGTTTTCTGAGAGTTTTTTTAAAAAATCACAAATGAGTGTTGAATTTTTTCAAATGTCTTTTCCCCATCTATTAAAATGTAACATGAATATTCTCCTTTAATCTGTTAATGAATGAATTACGTTTGATTGGTTTTTAAATGCTAAAACCAATATTAGTTCCTTGGAATAAATTCTACATGGTTATGATATATTGTCTGTATATGGTTAAACTCAATGTGCTAGTATTTTGTTAAAGATTTTTGAATCTACTTTTCTCCTTACTTTCCTTCTGTATTTTTGGCCTTCTTGTGGTTATTTTATTTTTCTTTTTGAGAGGTTTCAGTTTATTCAGTGTGAAGGATGCTCTAGAGTGGCCCTTTGGTGCTACATAGTGGAAACAAAATATGTACCTTTTAAAAAAAGTAAAAATTTTTAAATGATTCTGTAGGTAAATGTGGGTTGCTTATTGACCAATGTTCCCAGATAATTACCTTAAATGTTGAGGGGGAATAAACTCTTTACAAAATGTAGCATAAAATTTTTGGTTTGTCTGTTTAGTAGGATTCCAGTGAGACCATCCACTTCCCTTTACAGGTATTTAGAACAAAAGGCTCGTACAATCAGATTTTAACATGCTTTCGGAAGCTCAGCCTTTTCGTTGCTAGTTCATTGTTTCATGACTAATGAATGTTGAGATATGCAAACTCTTCAACTTCCCAATTTGGGCTTTATTCTTATAAGGTATAAATTCCAGATAAGCACAGAAACTTGGTCTGTGATGAACATTTGCTAGGCAAATTGAAGTTCATTCCGTGCCAGCATGCTTGTGGAATGATGAAACATCAGACTCTATTGCTACTGGAGATGGGGGGTGGGGTTGTCTGAAGATTTTACTTAAGGTTAAAAAGAAGTTTTTGGACTTTTAGATAATTATTCTCATCAGAGATAAAGATATCAGCTAGAGAACCTTGTGTGCCTCCTTGTATACTGTTGAAAGAGAAGTCTGAAGCAATGTGAGCTTTTCAGCTAAGGTGCCAAAGATTAGTCAAAGAAATCAGGAGGTATGGGGGGGAAATGCATGGACTTTTGACTCAGATGAATGTGGGTTTTATTACTGGTTTTATCACTTACAGGCCATGTTTTTGTTTTGGACACTTCAACTTTTAAGCCTCGGTGTTCTTAATATCTACTTACAAAGATCTTTGTAAAAATGAAATAAAACACATGGAAAGCCCTTTGCATATAGTATCAATGAAATAGATGCTAATTCCTTTATTTTTATAGGTCAGTATTTAAAATATTACAATAGTATATTCACCATTTTTTTGGAAATTACTTTAAAAAAGGCAGACTTTTTTGACAGGTCATTTTTTTTCTATTTATGTTGTTATTTAAGCAGTATTCTTAGTCTCTCTCTCTCCAGACTGGAAGCTCTAGGAAGACAACAAACTTGTTTACCCAGCTTCTGGTTGTATTCCCAGATATTAGCAGAGAAATCGGTACATCATAAGCGGTAATGCTTATTCCCTAAGTGACGAAATGTTGTTTGCAAGTCATTCCTTGACAACTGGTGGTCTCTGGAAAGCTTCTTAATTGTTTGTTTTTCCCCAAGAGAGGCCAAGATACCAGAGTGCATTGCAATCAGCAAAGACTACAAAAATGAAAAACACACAGATGGCCAGAGGTGATCCAACTCATTCTTCTTCATTCCAAGAAATAACTCCCCAAATAGATTATTTGTAAAATTTAGGGATAGTGCTATTTTTCCTTGTGGGGTGGCTATTAGTTAAGCCAAAAACAAACAAACAAAAAATTCTTGGTTATGAATGTTGTGGCTCTCAGCTTTTATAACCTTATTTGCTTGTTAAAGGAATTTCTTTCTTTGCTATACATATCTTGAGGTTAATGTCTGTTTACTTTGTAAAAATACCTGATGTACAGTACAATTAAAGCTGAAGCCCCTTCTGAAAAGTTGACAGTTATTGAGATTCTGACTATTTAAAACATTCAAAAGAGGCTTTAAATGATCACATGTAAATCAGATCTCTATAAGAGTGATACAAGAATAAAAAACTGCTTCTGTACAGTGATTGAAACCAGCAGTCCCCCTGATGATGGTTGGTTAGTGTAGCTAGCTGGCTTCTTGACTAGCATGGTAAGCCAATTAACGAAGATACACCTGGCATCTGAGTATTTTCCTTTTCATTTTTTTCCTTCAAGAACAAGTATGTTTAAGAAAGCTAGAAAGCAAAAAAAAAAAAAAAAAAAGGAAGGGGGGAAGAAAAAGCAAGGCAGTTCATTTTATTTTATATTTTTCATGATTTGTTCTTAACGTTTTCTTTTTAGAAAATAAATGCAAGAATGTTTTTGAAACCATCTGAAAAACATGTGTTTCCATTTCCAGCAGGACTGAACCAGGTCTGAGATAATTTTAAGTTTAATTGACAGCTCTTAAGTAGAAAAGCTAAACCTTCAAATCCTCAGTCCTCTCTGCAAGTGGAGTTTTCTTTAAGATTGTCAAATAAATATGTTTGGGGAAGATGGTAATCAAGTGTGAACAGATGGTCATTTGTAGCTGAGATATTTAGTCTCAGTGTTTAATAGAATGATTTGCCTGCTGGAATCAGTGGGTGTGATGTAGTTTACTGGTTGGCAAGACGTCAAGTTTGTCAAAGCTAATTGGAAACCATGATAGAGATTCAAATTCCTTATATGGCTTTTAGGACTGGGGAAGTGTTAGAAGAAGGTTACGACACTGCTACTCCATGCCAAAACGTTACACTGTGGCTCTGCAGACTCAAGGTTGCCTCACAAGCAGAAATATACTATTTCCAACAAACGCTGTTGTGGAATGAAAAGGACACTGGATGCCTGCTTCCAGTTACTGCTTGCCCTTCCCTGACTTTGTGACCCGGGGCAAGTCTTTGAATCCCTCTGAGCCCCAGTGTCCTCATTTTTCAAATGGAGGAGGGTTAGAATTAAGATGCAATCCAGTTGTTTTCCAAAGCATTGTCCAGCTAGGGAGGTGGTAGCACGTGGTTACTCATAGATTCCCCTACCTTTTTAGATCAAAGAACACTTCTAAGCCTTTGTGCAGCACTGGTGTGCTGTGGGTATAGATACTTTTATGTCCTCTAGTTAGTGAGCGCGAAGTACTCCTGGAAGCTCCCAAACACCCAGGGTTTCAGTCTGCATCTTCTCCTTTATATGCACTTATATTTCAGGTTTCATAGTTTGAGGATTTGAAAGGTAAGAAAGGTGTGAGCTACAGATTTTGGAAAAATCCAGGAGCTGAGCTCATAGCTAAGAATATGTCAGGGGTGTTAAGCAGCTCTAAGGTATGTAACAAAGGCCATTTAGGTGACAGGAGCCTGCGGCCAGAACGCTCCCTGCCCCTCCAACTTATGCCAGCCAGGTGAGGGACATGAGGAAAGATGGAGATGTGGACAGCATCAGAGATTTTTCAGTTTTCATATCCCAGCTACTCATGCCATGTTACACACACACACACACACACTTAAATAAAGGTTTCCTCAAAAATCTTGTGGTCAGAGTATGCCTTAAAGTTTTAGGTTAGCCCAAGGGATGGGTGCTGTTGTGAGGGAAATTTCACAGCAAATAAAATATTTAATGAAACTCATTACCTGGGGAGCCCATAGAAAGAAGGGGATATGACCTTGGTGCACTACAATATAAAACTTTACTATTTAGAAACAATTATATATAATACATATATATATAAAGAAGGTGGGTCATGTCTTCACAGGCCCAGGGTTTGCCAAGTGTATAAATCATCTGGGAAAACAGTGCTTCTGATCATTTTTATCCCCAATATCTGAGGCTCTTTATTGTGAAGTATACATTCCCTACAAGCATTGTCAGGCGCTAGGTCTGTTGTGTAATAAATGAGCACTCATGGACTTAGAGGCAGATGGCAGCTTCCCTGAGAGGAAGCAAGAGACTTGGGGGAGGACAGAAGCACAGCCTGACTCACAATCCGTCATTTTGGTGGGGGAAAGTAGGGCTCTTCAGGGTGTTTTCCTAACTTCTCATTGCTGAAATCAGATAAGGCATTGGATTGCCTTACCCAGAGTCTTTGGATGCTTCTGCCTGTGCCTGAACAGTGGGCCAGATGGACTATTGGTCAGCCTCGGGTGTTTTTCTTCTGGTTTCAATTAGACCTGAATCTATCAAGTGTATGGAAAATGCCCAAAATGGGGCAAGGACAAGACGCCTTTCCAGCAGGCAATTTCTGTCCTCATAATCAATGTCAAAACACTTCTTGCTTTGTATACAATCCATCTGACTAGTAACTGAACCTGAAACTTAGAAGTTCCTCTCAGTTTACTTTAGAACAAGATTTCTCTATTCTACACGCTGTTAGCCTGTCCATGGGGTTGCACGGTAGCTTAGGTTAAGGGGGGATTGCAAAGATTTTCCATTTGGAAATTTGAGATGATTAGAAAAATAAATGGCAAAAATCCGGCTTCCAGGGTTTACTTTCTACTGAACAATCATCTATATAAATTATTCCCTGTGACTATATATCCAATGTATCAAAAACATCCAGGTATGGTATGGAAACAGGATTGACAATCTTACCAGTTAAAAAATAGATATAGGTAAAATATATGTTTTATCTGTATATCTCAAGGTGTGCTCTTTTATTGAGCTTATCTCAAATAACGACATATCGTAATTATTAAAAAAAACAAAATCAAAAGCTGGGTGTGGCAGTAACTGCCTATGGTCCCAGCTATTTGGGAGACTGAGGTGGGAGGGTAGTTTGTGCTCAGGAGCTTGAGACCATCCTGAGCAACATAGCAAGACCTCCATCTAAAGATAAATAAATAAAATAAAAATAAATTTTAAAATGTTAATAAACAAAACTTTTGTTTGACACATACGCGTGCCCACTGTCATCTTTATTCATGGATGGTTACTGATGTTTTAATTTTCACATATATTCCATGACTGCATCCTTTGTGTCTTTCAAATCTCATATCAAATGTCCCTCCTCAGAGGTCTTCCCTGACTAGTTTATCTAACAAAACGTCATCTAAAATATCTTCACCTCTAGTCCAGGGTGCAACTGGACAATTATGGCAGAAGACTACAGTGTGTGTCTTTTATTTCTTTTTTATTAAAATAACAGAATGCTCCAATTTGTAGTCAGGTGCCTAACTGCTCAAATAGATACTATACTTCCCAGATGGTCCTGTAATTGTGTGCTCACATGACTAAGTTTGGGCCAATGGAAAGTGAGAGAAATGAAAACGCATCACTTGCAGTTATCTTCTTATTGATGCATCACGTGTCATGGCCATTCTCTCTTGCTGGGTAGACATGGTATATGTGAATTGCTCTGGATGAGTGCATTGGATGAGTACACTATTCCGGGAGATGAACAGGGAGATGGATGACACTTTGGTCCTTGGAGACCCTTGGATGCAGCACCTTAGGTCACCTTTGGGAGCAAAAAAATATATAACTTTCATCTTCTTTGAGCACCAGTATTTTCAATCTCTCTGTTACTGAAATGCAGCTGTACTCTAAACAATACGTTCTCTATCACATCTATTTCATTTTCTTTGTAACAGTTATCCCTATCTTTATTTCTCTCATTGATCTGTTTGTTTGTTTATTGTCCATCATCCTTCACTGAAATATAGTTTCCATTAGGACAGAAATTTTATGTTAACTTTTGCATCCCCAGTGGCTAGAACAGTGTCTGACACATAATAGGTGTTCAATAATTATTTATGAATTAATGAATGATTTAGTAATTAGGTGAGGCGTATTTGTTATGGGTTATGGGAGAGCCCATGAGACTTCTTTGAGTAGATCCTCAGCAGGTTTATTAACCATGGCAGGTTTATTAACCGCTGGGAGGCCACAGAAAGAAGAGCAGGATGCCATGGTAACTCTTATTTACCTTTCACGCCTGTTCTGGGAGAATTTTATATTCTAAGAATCTGCCTGGCCATTATTTTGTCTTTACCTGGTTTGTTCTAAGAACTGCCTCCAATGTTTATGTGGTGAGATACCAGAGCAGTGGTATCCAGCTAGTCATTCATTCCATACATATTTATTGAGAGCCTACGATTGGCCAGGTGAACTGGTTGGGGGAGGTGTACCTTTTTATTCTAACGTCAGGATCAATGTCAACACATGAAATGTACGAAAAGAGGATTCGTGTTAATTCACACTTGACAAATCAGTCATACAAATGAGGAACTCAGCCAAGAATGATGTTTACAACTAAATCTATAATGAGGGGAGTCCACAGAGGAGCAGGATGCCATGGTAACTCTTATTTACCCAGCATGCCTGTTCTGGGAGCTTTTTATATTCTAGGTTGAGATGCATTCTCTCTCACAATGAATCAGGGACACAATCAGACTCTTATAAGGGCCATATTCAAAAAGTGGTGAGATATTTTATACCTGAACTGTACTGACTTGTGAAAAATCAGTAAAATCGTTTAAACTTTCACCATAATGGGTAAGGGAAATAACTAAGCAGGTGAGGTTTATTCAACTTTTTATTTTTTTGAAATGGGGTCTCCAGGCTCGAGGGCAGTGGTGCGATCATTGCATTGCTCACTGCAGCCTCAACCCCTCCAGACTCAGGTGATCCTCCCACCTCAGCCTCCTGAGTAGCTGGGATTACAGGTGAATGCCACCTAGCCCAGCTAGTTTTTGTGTTTTTTGTAGAGACAGAGTTTTGCCATGTTGCCCAGGCTGGCCTTGGGCCAGTGGTGGCCATATGCAGGTCACTGTTACAAGATTCACAGAGAGGAGAAGAAAATTCAGAGAGACGCTCTGACCGCATGCCGGAAGGAGGGCGGTGACCTAGCAAGCATTCACACCATCGAGGAATTTGACTTTATTATCTCCCAGCTAGGATATGGTGAGAAACCTTACGGTGATCATATGCTTGGCTTTAATCCTGGGAGTGCTCCTCTCTACCGAACTCTGGAAAACTTTATTATAAACATCAAATTTAATAAATGTAAATTAATAATTCAATGAACAATGGATGAGTGTAATAACAAATGCTAAAAATGCCCACAATGTGAAAATTGTAAAATAATTGAAAGAATTCTTGTCACTGAAAGATAATCCTTTTTCTTTTAAAGTGCAATCCATTTATGGATAGTTTTAAAACACTATTTTTCATGTATTATCTGGATTCAGAGCAGTCTACCTTAAACTTGTCAACAGTTCAAACTGCTGGGCTCAAGTGATCCGCCCACGTTGGCCTCCCAAAGTGTTGGGATTACAGGCGTGAGCCACCAACTTTGAATAATAAATATTGTTGGGAGAAAATTAGGAAAGGCAGATTGAGGTTTCCGGTTGAGGGAAATGCCACTTGATTTTAGGGGGAATGATTTATTTTAGAGTAGGCTGTAGATTATAGTGGTCCTCAAAATCTTGCTGTACTTAAGAATGTGCTTAACTATAGAAAGGAATAATTGCATCATAGGCATTTATCTTTTTAAACTTAAAAGCCTAGAATTTTCCAAGGAAGAAAATAGAAGACATTTCAAGGTAATTTGGTGTGGGTGCATATGCTCTCAACAGAAAACCAGTGTTTGTGAATATCATGCCTCAGCACCGTCACTTTAAAAACCTGTCAGGATGTCACTATAAACTTGGAAATGGGCACTTCTAAGTTTTCAAGTTTGAAATGTAAACTATAAACTTTGGTCAATATTCAGGCTTATTGTGTTCTACTATTTTAATAATGAGGGAAGTAATGGCAAGGCCTGTACTTTCAGGAAGGGATAGGCCTACAGGTCAACAACTAGAAAGTCTTGATATCTTTAGCCCCAAGTTTACTTTTGAATGGAAGTCTTTACTCTGACTGGTTGTGTTGGTTTATTTACTTAGCTTTATATGGTGTGTGTAAGTTAGGTCAAGGGATTGTTACCCACCTCCTTAGTGGTCTGCTTGTACTCCATGTGGCTCCTGTCACAGGGAATGGAAAACAAGTAGAATAGGTGGCTTCTTAATTTTGAATTTTTTCATTAGAAGTGTTTGCAGAGTTATTACCTCAGTTTATAACCTACCTGGTCATTATTTTATTTTTATCTGGTTTGTTGTAAGAACTGCCTCCAATGTTTATATATTCATACCTAAACACACTGAGAGTGAGACACCATAAAAGCTGGTCAGATTTTTGCAGAGTCCTTATTTTATGTGTTTTGTGCACCTCTACTTTAGGTAATTATAGGGATTGCATTTACAGAGTCTGGTGTAATACCATGAAAACAGGCTTATTTCAAACACTAGCTATGTCAGTCCGTTGGAAAGCCAGCATCATTTGCCTTTTTGACAACACATAGGCATTCTTTTAAAACCAGACTGAAGCATTTCATTTTAGAGACTTATGTTGTGTTTTGTGTTCTGAAATCTAGCACCTCTGCGTAATTTAAAATAATGGGACATCTTTTATTGGATTTAGAGAAATTGTTCCCCATGGGATTCCAACCTCACAATCAAATGAGTAAAAGCTTGGTTAAGAACTTTTTTATATATTATCCTCCTTTAGAAGCAATCAGATAGTGATGAGAAGGACAGAAAGGACTATTTTAAAATGGGACTGAAGGAGAAAAAAACAAGTTTGTTAGTTTCATTCCCCATTCTAGTTATTAGAACCAAGTTAAACCCTCACAATCTTAAAGAAAATCTTCAAAGGTTTTAATTAAATATTGTACACATTTAAAGTTTTGTAATGGTTCTTTAAGGGTCAGTGTAGCATGTGAAAGTCTTTGTAGAGACAAGTAAGATTTCCAGTTCTGAGTGATGAAATGCGATATCACCCTTCACCTTTAACTTGAAGTTAAAACTATCAGATTTTACTTTTTTATAACTTAAGGAAGGTGAAGTTAAGGGACTAAAAGACTTCTAAATTGTCTTCTACAGAGCCAGAGATTTAAATGTAACTAGTTTGTTGTGATTTTACAGTTAAAATTATATTTGTGTGTATGTATTACTTATCTTTAAAGTGTAATAAATATAATTGCAATTTTTAAAAAAATGTGCTTAAAATGCAGATATCTGTGCTCAGCCCTGGAGATTCAGATTTAGCGAGTTCAGGGCTGTGGGATTTTAAATAAGCTTCCCAGGTGATCTCTGAGCAAGTCATTCTTGGATTACACCTTGATAAACACTGTCCCAGGAAAATCACTCCATTAGCTGGAAGGCTCTGATGGGACTGCAGAGACCCATGGCAGGTTTTTAGAAGCTCCCTGGCACAGGCTTTCAGGGGACAAGCAGCTGCTTTAGTTTTCCATCCTTCATTAATAGAATCTGGAGCCTACAGTAGCTGGCATGCGAGTTAGAGCTATTTTAAACAAAAGAAAACAAATGATGTGCAGCTGGAAACTGCTACCTTGCAACATAAATTCTGCTGCAGTTTGTATTCGGTTTCCTGCAGATGTGGCAGAGCAATGTGATCACACTTTCTAAAGCCCATAGTAATACAGTGGCGACCTACAAGAATCTGACAAGGCTAACGTGCCCTGGGGCATATGTGACCATGTTATCTTTTTCTTAAAGTTATGACCATGTAAATATTCAACATGAGCAAAGCTGAGGGTTTCAGCATTTTATTTTAGTAGAGCCTTTATATTTCTCTAACTGCAGGACAAAATCATCCCTGAACAGACTATATATTTTTATTTCTCTTCATAGGTAATATTATAGCTGCCATGTTGTATTAAAATGACATCACAGCAGCTTTACCTTTCTGACACTTGTTTGCTCTAGAGTGATACATGCATGTGGAGAAATCTGCAGAGAATGGCTGTGGCTGATTTGTAATGCCTTCGGAGTCTCTAATCTTTGCCTTTGCTTTACCTCTGGAGCTGCTGAATACGCCCCTGTGGACATATTTATGGAGTGTATCCTCAGAATTCATAGACTATGTCACAATTCTTTGGGTGGTGGTATAGACTG
This sequence comes from Callithrix jacchus, assembly GCF_049354715.1. Lineage (NCBI taxonomy): Eukaryota > Metazoa > Chordata > Mammalia > Primates > Cebidae > Callithrix > Callithrix jacchus. The sequence continues at coordinate 77,435,204 of NC_133515.1, read as the reverse complement.
AATGTTTGTGTCCCTCCAAGTTTCATGTTGAAACCCAATCCCCATAGTGGTGGTATTAAGAGGTAGGGACTTAGGAGGCAATTAGGTCACAAGGGCTCTACCTCATGGATAGAATTAATGCCCTTATAAAAGGGGGTTGATGGGGCCTGCTTGCCCCTTCTGCCATGTGAAGACACATAGAAGTTTCCGTCTATGAGAAATGGGCTTCACCAGACATTACATTTGCTGATAACTTGATCTTGGACTTGCCAGCCTCCAGAACTGTGAGCAGTAAATTGTTTTGAAATGACCTAAAGTATTTTGTTACAGCAGCCTGAACAAACAAAGACAGGCTGTGTTTATTTATGGTGCAGCTTTCTGGGTCTCGAATGCAGACATTTTGTTTCAGGCCTAGAGTGGGGTTAAAGTATGAACATGTTGGCCAGGCATGGTGGCTCACACCTGTAATCCCAGCATTTGGGAGGCCGAGATGGGTGGATCACCTGAGGTCAGGAGTTTGAGACCAGCCTGACCAATTTGGTGAAACCCTATCTCTACTAAAAAAAAAAAAAATACAAAAATTGGCCAGGCATGGTGGTGTACACCTGTAGTCCCAGCTACTGGGGAGGCTGAGACAGGAGAATTGCTCGAACCTGGGAGGCAGAGATTGCAGTGAGCCGAGATCATGACACTGCACTCCATCCTGGCTAGCAGAGCAAGACTCCATCTTAAAAAAAAAAAAAAAAAAAAAAAAGAATGAGCATGTTAAATAAGGCCCATAGATGATTCTGATTCTGGGACAAATAGTCCACAGATCCCACTTTGAGTTGACTACTAGATTAGCACAATAGTGAAATGCAAAGAAGTAGGAACTGTGGTCTCTGCAACTGACACACACAAACAGAGACAAAAAGGCAAAGACATTCATTACATGCAAGTGATCAAAGAACCCTTAATAAGGGCTAACAGTTAGTGAATGCATGTATTGACTCATTTAATGCTTAGAGCTAGCTTCTGTTACTATCCCCATTTATAATGAAGACATTGAGGCAGAGAGATGTTAATTATCTTGCATAGAATTGCAGAGCTGTTAAATAACCGGGTGATATTTATTACGGCAGGTCTGCCCCAAAGTACTTATTCTAACTCCAATACCATATAGCTTCCAGCTAGTGTGCTTTCTTTCAAAATCCAAATTGTCAAGTGTATACTTAGGTGTTTCTTTAGTGTATGTATGATAATTCATGTGGCAAAAGCATTTTCTGTTTTCCCTTAAAAATGATTTTTTTAATCCAAAGAATCAATTTATAATGATACATTTGTATTTTTAAAAAATCAAACATATGCTATAGTAAATTCCAGTCAGGTACTTATACCTAAGCACTGAGAATATAGAGATAAAGACCCTTGGGGAGCTTACAGTGTAATTGGAAACAGAGCTGGTCACAGCCCAGAATAATACAATGGATGGTCTACAGTTTGGTATTGGTGACTGGTATGGTGGAGAGCAGCTCAGCTTTGGCAGAAGTGCAGGGCAGTAGCTGGAGGTGTGGGTGGGAAGGGGTCATGAAGCCCATCCATGACTGGATTCAGATTAAAATGATTTAGGAGACTTCAAGGAAGAAGTAAGACCCAGGTGGGATTTGAAGAATGCATTAGAGAGTCCATGAAAATATGAGTGCCTGTTCTGTGCTCCATCCTTCTATCCATCCTCCTTGGATGGCACTTAGATTTCCACACAGCCTTTCCATGCTTCATGCTATGGGACTTTGTAACCCTGGCCACACTGCCTAGACCAGGGATTACTGCCCAACTCAAAGGCAACTGTTTAGAAAGAAGGTAAAAGATCAATCCATTCATTTGGGGAGTATGAGTGGAAGATGTACCTTGGAAGCAACAGCCAACTGTGTTTGAGGCAGCAAGATGTTAAGCGCACTGCTGTCCAAAGCTTGATCCATGAGTCTGGGCCGAACCAGGAGCTGTTTGTTACAGGTATTTGAAAAGGCAAGTACTGAAATGGAAACGAGAGTTTAGACACTTTTGTAGTGATTGAGCATTGCCAGAACATTCAAGCACATGGCTAATATCTATATTAGTGATCTACTGATGCAAAACGAATTATCCCAAGACTTAGTGGCTTTAAACAACAATAAACAATTATGATGTCACACAATTTCTGTAGCTCAGGAATTCAGGATATGATTAGTTGGTTGTTTCTGGCTAAGGATCTCTTCTGAGATTTCAGTCAAGATGCTGGCTGGGGCTGCAGTCATCTGAAGGGTAGATTGAGGCAGGGGCGCTGGGGCAGAGGGGATATTTACTTTCACGGTGACTCATTCAGATGCCAGGTGGTGGGAGACCTCAGTTCCACACAGACACTTCCATTAAAGTGCATGAGTATTCTCACAACAGGATGGTTGGCTTTTCCAGAGTGTGTAATCCAAGAGTGAGAGGACAAGAAAGAGGCTACAGTGCTTTTTATGACTAGTCTCAGAAGTCATGCACAGTGGCTTCTGTGATATTCTATTTGTTAGAAGCAAGTAACTAAGTCCAATCACCAGTCAAAGGGAAGGAAGTTTAACTCTACCTTTTGAAAAGAGGAGTGTCAAAAAAGTTGTGGACATATTTTAATGTCAACACAAAATATCTGTTTGTTGAGCAAGGTCTAGACAAATTCATGTGTTGTGGAACTTGTGCGATGAGACACATGATGTGACTATGGGCATATGTACCACTTATTACTCTACGAAAGTTGAGAAAATTTAAGAAGTAGTCTCGGCCAGGCATGGTGGCTCACACCTGTAATCCCAGCACTTTGGGAGGCCGAGGTGGGTGGATCACCTGAGGCAGGGAGTTCCAGACCAGCCTGACCAACATGGAGAAAACTGTCTTTACTAAAAATACAAAATTAGCCAGGTGTGGTGACACATTCCTGTAATCCCAGCTACTCGGGAGGCTGAGGCAGGAGAATCACTTGAACTCGGAAGGCATAGGTTGTAGTGAGCTGAGATCACACCATTGCCCTCCACCCTGGGCAACAAGCATGAAACTCCATCTCAAAACAAAAAAGAAAAGAAGAAGAAGTAGTACCTAAAAAATAAAAACAAATTAAAAAAAGAAGTGGTCTTTTATTAGGGAGTGGTTTAAAAGCACTTGCCTTGAATTCTAAAGCCATAGTCTCCTACATTTTTACTCAGAAACCAAGAGAATTTTGAAATTCTATGCACCCGCCCTTACACATTTTAAAATTAACACCAGAAAAATTGTATTCTAAGTTTAAAACATATTAAATAATATAATGCTGATATATAACAAATGCTGACATTTGAAAACAAATTATTACATTTCCCTTTTAAATATATTCAATTGAATCTAAATAACAATTATTTGATATTCATTATCTCCTGTTAAAAACACATGAATAAGCCTTTCTAACATTTGGAAATTGTGTCTTTTTTTTTTTCTTTTAACTTAGTTTTCCACTTCACCCTGAAAAGATTATCTTGCTAAAAACTATTTTTTATTGGAAACCTTTTCCCCATCTCCCTATCATAGTTCTCTGATAAAAAAATATGTATATAAATTGAAATCCTAAGATTACTTTTATTTTCTGTAGTTCAAGGCTCTCCATGTTAAAATTTTGGCCTGAATTGAGTTTCATGACAAGTATTATTAGTATGCAATTGATCAAACTATTATAAACATACTAATAAATAACTACTAAAGAAAAAGCAAAGTTTTATTGGAGTTGCATATCTACATGAGATGAGTAGAACTTTTACTCTTTTTAGCTTGTGATTTTTGTGATTTCATTGGATGAAAATGACTTACTGCGAGGGAGCTGAGCATTAATTTTTTACCTATTTTTCATTTTTACGAATGTGCTAAGAAATTCTGTTCTCAAAAACAAGTAGGTGTTAATGTAAGTTTTCTTATTGTAATGGCACCCAAGTCTTTTACTATTTCTGGCTCATATCACCAAAATTACATAAGGAAACATCCCCATGTATCTATAAAATTAAAAATTGTTTTTAATGATCTAGTAGCTGATAAATCAGGTTTAATTTTGTGGAAAACAAAAATTTAAAACAACCCTGCCTTTCAAAGGTATGTGTTATGCAGTCCTTAGAATTATCCACTTTTTGGTTTCTGGGAAAATATTAAAAAATCATCCTTATCCTTGAAAAGTCTTCATCTAGTATGAAATGATTATTAATTTTGTTTGGTACTCTTAAACTTAAGGGTACTCCTTTTAATCCAATATGTTTAGAAAGTGTTGGAAAATAAAAATGTTGTTCATTTCAATACCATTTTGCCAATATGATATTTTTTCAAATGCTTTTGACTTCTTACCTGTTTTAGAAATACACAGTGAAAATTTAGCTGATTCAATTTATGAAACACATCTTCCATTTGCCCTAATTGCCAAAGCTAGTTCCCTTTGTTGAAGAGATTAGCCGGCTGGACCTGGTGGCTCAAGCCTGTAATCCCAGCACTTTGGGAGGCCGAAGCGGGTAGATCATGAGGTCAAGAGATCGAGACCATCCTGGTCAACATGGTGAAACCCCGTCTCTACTAAAAATACAAAAAATTAGCTGGGCATGGTGGCGCGTGCCTATAATCTCAGCTACTCGGGAGGCTGAGGCAGGAGAATTGCCTGAACCCAGGAGGCAGAGGCTGCAGTGAGCCGAGATCGCGCCATTGCACTCCAGCCTGGGTAACAAGAGCGAAACTCCGTCTCTAAAAAAAAAAAAAAAAAAAAAAAAGAGATTAGCCAACTGAGCTTACTTTTTGTTAGAAAAAGTTATATTTCATTTTTTATTGCAATAAATGTAGTGATACATTTATTATATTTCATACAATTTTATAAAATACACAAAAAATAAATTATATAGTTATAAATGAAAATATGTCAAGATTAAACTGCTGTAGGTCACTAAAATTAGTTCGTTTTTTTTTTTTTGAGACGGAGTTTCGCTCTTGTTACCCAGGCTGAAGTGCAATGGCGTGATCTCGGCTCACCGCAACCTCCGCCTCCAGGGTTCAGGCAATTCTCCTGCCTCAGCCTCCTGAGTTTTTACCTTATAAGAAAAAGATAAATCAATATTCTGGTTCACGGTACTTAATTTATTATAAAGCAATATAATGTTTAGCCAAATTTATTACATTTTAAAGGAAGTGATGAATATGATATAAAGCAGGAAATTCCTTTTGTGTATGGATATGTATTTAAGCTTGTTCTCATTATACTTTTAATTCCCTCATTTATTTTTTAAAATATTAAAACCACATTTATATTATATGTTATATAATTCCACTATGCAATGAATTTGCACATCTCATCCTGTTTTATTTTTCTCTGACTCTTACTCATGTTATTTTACTTCTGTTTCTGTTTTGTGATTTTTTTTTTATTGTGAGCTCATATTGGCTGTAATTCTATCAGTGGGAAATTTTCGAGGCTGAATTTGGGCATACATTCTCCTAGGAAGGATTTCTGATGCTTCTGCAAGGCCTATGGGGATTAACTCTGACTCCATTTTAAATTAGGCATTAGAGCATAGTCCATCTTAAATTGTAAGTCTCTATTTGCAATTTTCAGAATTATTGCAAATATTATAGATCTAACATGTATATGAAGTCTGGCTTGTGGTCGTGTATTCACAGGGAATTAAAAAAAAACAAACAAAACAAAACTCCCTCCACCTCCAGATCCCAGGCAACATTCCTTACTGTCTGCTTGTGCATGAAAGGGTTTTCCACCTTGTTCTCTGAAAGCATGTTTCTTCTGGGTCTCACTTTTTGTATATGGTAATCTTATGGCGCCTCTTCCTGCCCTGTTCGAAGGCTGTTTTTTCAGCGCCCTCTACAGGCCAAAGACGTAATTCCTCTGGATTCACACATGCACCCAGATTGTGTGTCCTATTCCTGATCTTAGCGAATTTCCCTTTCATGCTTACAGGTTTGCGTAACTATTTGGAATGGACTTTAAAAAATTATCCTTGTATTTCAGGATCCCTAGTATGCCATATTGCCAGAACCAGAAATCTTAGATGTAAATTTTGTCAATGTTCAGACAGTAGCAAATGTTAGCATGATTAGTTTGACTTGTGGATTTTATTTTGCATGTTTTTTATTTTTATGTACAACTTTCCTCAATAACCTGGTTAACATATCGTTAGGAAGAAAATAGAAGAATTAAAAGATTCCTGGAAGTGCAAAATGATGAGTTGAAAACTTTCTGATTTGGACTTGGGCCAATTATTTTAGTCCTAACTTCCTATCTGGTCCAGGGATGGGCATGTGATTTAAGCAGGCCAACCTGAGTCCTTCTGTGGAATTTTAGAAAGAACACTAGGAAAGAGAAAAATATTCTCCTTTTTCTTGCATGTTGAACTGCAAGGATGGACTTTTCAATTTGCAGGTGATTGCGTCCTTTGAAAGCCTATTTGTATAGCAGACAGTGAAGCTGAGCAGAGAAAAACAAGATGAGAGACAGATGGAGAAGGAGATCTGGCAAGATTTCTTGAGTCCATGAATTCTGGTGTTCCCTAGGCCACATTGCCCCCATCCTTCCCAGGTATGTGAATCAATAATAACTTCCTCCATTTATTTGTTTATAACTTTTTTTTTCACTTAAGCTATTTTGAATTGAGTTTCTGTGACTTGTAATCAAAAAGTCCTAACCAGTAGAGCCAGTCCAATCTAGCAACTCAGAGAATCACATATCATGATTATTCATGCTACTTCACTCAGTTGTTCTCCATTCTCATGTTTGTTAGGTGTTTTTATCCATAAATAGAAGAATATATACATTTATTTAAGAAATTATTGAGCACTAATTATGTGCTTCAATCACTCTAGATGATAGAGTTATGAAAAGAGATAAAACACAGCTTCTGTCCTTGTAGACCTCACTGTCAAAATATAAAAAGGGACATCTACCTGTAGTCCCAATTACTTGGGAGGCTGAGGTGGGAAGATTGGTTGAGCCTGGGAGGTCAAGGCTACAGTGAACTATGATGGCACTACCACACTCCAGCCTGAGCAACAGGGTAAAACCCTGTCTTTATAAAAATCACCACACACACACACACACACACACACACACGCACACACACACAGATAAAGTGATATGCAATGGTGGGTTAAGTGCTAACATAGAGTATTGGGAAAGGTCTGTGGCAACAACTAGCCAGAGGAGAGATTGGGGCTGGTGATACTGTTTGATATAATCTTGAAAGAAGACTCAGAGAGCTCCACACAGAACGCAAAGGTGGATTTTGAAGACAGAGAAAAAGGTTGGGATAAAGGCCTCAAAATATAGAATGGTATGGTATATAAAAGATAGCACTGGTGGAGCATGGA